>NW_015390760.1:22053-30584 GCF_001527695.2 Protobothrops mucrosquamatus | reverse complement strand
GGGAGAGAAGAGAAGGGGAAGAAAGGGGAGGATAGAAGGGAGGAGGGGAGAGGAAGAGAGGGAAGGGAAGGCAAGGCAAGGCAGGAAAGGAGAGGGGAAGAGAGGAGGATAGAGAAAGGCATGAGACTGGAGGGAGAGAAGGAAAGGGCAGGAGAGGAGAGGGGAAGAGGGGAGGATAGAGGAAGGCAGGGGAGGACAGGAAAAAGGAGGAGAGAGAAGGGCAAGGCAGGGCAAGGCAGGAGAGGAGAGAAGAGGAGAGAAGAGAAGAGAAGAGAAGAGAAGAGAAGAGAAGAGAAGAGAAGAGAAGAAAGGATAGATAAGGGCATGGGAGTGGAGGGGAAGGAAGAGAAGGGCAGGAGAGGAGAGAAGAGGGGAAGAAAAGGGAGGATAGAAGGGAGGATGGAAGAGGAGGAGAGGGAAGGGAAGGGCAAGGCAGGAGAGGAGAGGGGAAGAGAGGGCAGGGTAGAGGAAAGGAAGGGAGGGAAACACAGGAGAGGAGAGGAGATAAACTTTGAAAAGGTTCATTGGGTCCCAATAGATTTACTATGGAGAAGAGTTAAAATCCAGTAAATCCATGTAAATCTTATCCAAACTATCTTTAGAAACCAGAAGCTTCTGAAGCAGAACCTTGCTTCTCATATAACTTCACCTTTTCAGCACCTGTTATTTTATTTGTTTCAAATATTTATATACCATCCGCCTGGTAAATATGTTTGCAAGGTCACTCACGTCAGAAGACTAAAACAGAGAGATCTTCAAAAAAACAACAAAATCATACTACAAACCTAAGAATGACAACTGAAACCCTTTAATAGCCAACAGATTTAAGTGTTCGCAGGATTACAAAATGTGGGAGCTTCATATTTTAAGGATACCTCTTCCTTAGTTTGCCCCTTAAACCAGTTTCTGAAAATGTGATTCCTAAACCTTTAGAAATTTTAGAAATTAAATTGGAAATAAAACCACATTTTTAAGGAGGTATAATTCCAGAATGAGTTAAGAAGAAACACCATAATCGGGTGGTGAAGATAAACTTTGTCCAGTATACAGTACCAACAATATTTACATATACAGCAATGGTGAAACTAACAGTACATATAAAAAGTAGAAGTTTAAAATTCAAACAAGAATGGCTTATACAAAAAAACAGATCATACCACAAGGTAATGCAAATATTTATGCAAGGGTTTTTAAGGGTGTCTAAATGTCTATAAACCCTATAAATCAATGGAAATATTGAGAAGTTAAAGATTAAATCCAGATCTACATTTTCCTAGAAGTTCCTTTTTCTTTCTTTTTCTGATAATCTTCAACAACAATAGAAAATAATAACACAGTGGGAACTCAAGTATTATCTATTTACTATTAACTTCAAAAAGCTAAACTTTTTTCAGGTTATAAAAGAATTACGTGTGTTTTGCATTGTTTATCAGTGTAATATTTAGCAATAATTGCACACTTAACTTTTGTTTTTACGACCCTTGTAGTCCCTTTGTCATAGTTCCAACAGATGAAACTCTTCAAAGAACTTCGAGGCATTGTTTACCTTAAAGAATCTTTATTCTAGTAGCATAGCATCGGCACTTACATAGGCAAAGCCAAAATCTGAATTCCCCTCCCCTGAGCACATAGTATCAAAGCACAATTCCCTCCTCTAATTCACATTCATAAATCACATTCTCCATTAGTTTGAAATGCAGGCTTTCCCTCCAGTTCCTCAACCCCCCATTTCTTATCATCTCTTATTTCAAAAAACCTTAGTTCTCACACTGTTACAATATTGTTATGTCTAACCAACTCCCATGCACATTCTTCCTCCTCCCCCTAGTATCATCTAATTCTAACTCTAATTCTAAGAGTAAAACATAAGAAGGGAAATAGCTGCATCTCCATATGTTGTCAAAGCAAGAACATCCGATGTTAGCAGCGTTGACACCCTTGATTCAGAGTGGGGTCAGGGCAATTGGGTGGAGCTGAGCGTTTACTGGCTGGATGCCCTTCCTGACACCTCTATCGAGTTCACAGCATATATTTTCACTTTGCGCCCTAAGAGAGAAATATCTGCTGCTTCCTAGGACCAAACTCAACCTTCCAAGTGGGAGGCGAGTGTCTTCACCACCAGGGCACCACACTGCAAGCAACTTTACATCCATTAACATTTTAGAAATCACGTTCAACATTCATACGCTGTTCTTATCTTTCAAGGTTTAATTTGTCTTAATCATCACTGTGCTAACAGTTTCCTGTTCCTGCTGCATAAATGCCACGGTACTGAGAATATGCATTCTGTAATGATTTAGTTGAATTATACAATGCAATAAAACAATTAATTGGGGGGGGGAAACAGGCTTTTCCCATTTTCTTTTTTCTTATTTTTAAATTTCTCACCTCTTTGTTCAGGCAGAGTTGCTGACAAACGATGTGGGATCTTAGCCGAGATTTTCAGACTTGTCCGTATCAAATAATACCTAAAAAGTGGGTTTGGAACAAAGAAGATGGTTAGAAATTAGTAGCTTTTCACAGGGAGGGTAAATAAAAAGTCCAAATGTGTCGCAACAAAGCTGCCAGCAACTCATATGAAATTTTTTAAAAAAAGATTTGGGGTGCAGCTACACCAAAAACATATAAGGGAAAAAAAACTAACGGAGTTTTTATCTACTGGGTCAAGAATCCTAGATCTATGTTACTAATTTAACAACTGCAGTGATTCAGTTAAAAACAGTGGCAAGAAAAGTTGTAAAATGGGGCAAAATTCACTTAACCAATGTCTCATTTAGCAACAGAAATTTTGGGCACAATTGTGGCTTTAAGCTGGGTATTAACTGTAACTCTAGAAGTGACCTTTAGGCTTTCTAGATATTAACAATGCTTCTTCCTGATAATGTTGATTTTAAGCATGATGCCTATAACAATATCAGAAGCAGAGCAAATGGTTATTTGGAAAAAGGAGGACTGGATTTTCTTTGTTCACCCTTTTCTGTGTATATTTAATTCAGAAATGTAATGGTTGGGAGGAAAATGAATTATCTACTCCAGTGCCAATGTCAGGGTTCCGACAGATGAAACTCTTCAAAGAACTTCGGGGCATTGTTTACCTTAAAGAATCTTTATCCGAGTGGCGTAGCTTTGGCACGTACATAATCAAAGCCAAAATCTGGATTCCCCTCCCCTGAGCACATAGTATCAAATATAATTCTCTCCTCCAATTTACAGTGATAAATAACATTCTCCAATTAGTTTGAAATGCAGGCTTCCCCTCCAGTTCTCCAACCGCCATTTCTTATCATCTCTTATTTCAAAAGCCCTGATTTCACACACAATTACAATATTGTTATGTCTAACTAACTCCCATCACATTCCTCCTCCTCCCCCAGCATCATCTAATTCTAAGAGTAAAGCATAAGAAAGAAAAAAGCTGCATCTCCATATGTTGTCAAAGCAAGAACATCCAATGTTAGCAGCGTTGACAGTCAACACCCCATCCCCAACCTTTTGGTTCTGTGGAGAGAGGTTTTTCTGTGGAAAAGGGGCTTTGCTTGTTTGTGCCAACCAGTTTTTGACATGCCATGGACCGGTGCTGCTCCATGGCCTGGGGGTTGGGGACCCCTTATCTACTCCAATGACTTTCAAACTTTCTCATTCCAGGAGCTCAAAGATTCCTTTATTTCCTGGAGCAGGGGTAGGTCACCTTGGCTCTTTTATGACTCGTGGACTTCAACTCCCAGAATTCTTGAGCCAGCATGGCTTAGCTTGGAAACCTCTCCCTTTCCCCTCAGCATGGCTGGCTCAGGAATTCTGGGAGTTGAAGTCCACGAGTCATAAAAGAGCCAAAGTTGCCTACCCCTGCCCTGGAGGATCAAGCACACAAAATCAGCATCCCTTAATAGATCACTGGAAATCTTCTTCCCTAAAAAAAGATGCCTGGTGAAATCACAGGCTGAATTTATGCTGTAAATGCAGAAGATTTTTTGGCCAATGCTGCAAGTGATGTTATGTTTCAGTGTAAAGCCAGAGTAGAACATAGTGCACACCGTCAGGGGGAAAAAATTGCTGCTTCCCCCAAAAGATTATGCTGCAGACCAACACATGTTGCTAGTTGTTAAATTCGGACATGCTGACTAATCTCTTCCCCAGTTGTAAATGTAAAAAAAAAAATTGCATCTGGCAAGTGTAGTTAGGAGAAAGAAGAGAAATAGAGAATCAGAGGACCATTACTGCTAAAGTGTGTGTGTGAGAGAGAGGGGGGAGGGAATGACAATAACCAGCTTCAGAGGCCTCGGGCCAGCCATTGTAAACAATACCCATAAGAATAACAGACTAACAGAGTTGGAAGGGACCTTAGAGTTCTTCTAATTCAATCCCCTGCTCAAGCAGGAGACCCTATACCAGTGGTTCTCAACCTGTGGGTCGGGACCCCATTTGGGGTCGATTGACCATTTCACGGGGGTCGCCAAGCAAGGCTGTCCGCCATTTTTTTTGTCCGCCATTTTTCCCCCTTTTCCGGCGGGTGCCTTACCTCCCTTGGGGTGGGCCAGCTGGTGGTCGGCCTGCTCTGTCTCTGCCGCTTGCCAGCTACGCCTCGGCCGGCGCAGGGGGTGGAACCACGCATGTGCGGCGCTCCCGGGCAGGGAAAGTCCTCGACTTACGACCGGTTGGGTAGTCCTCAACTTACGACCAGTTTAGTCCTCAACTTACAACCGATTTAGTCCTTGACTTACGACCGGTTGGGGTCGCGGCATTAAAAAGGTTGAGAACCACTGCCCTATACCATTTTAGACAAATGGTTACCAATGTCTTCGTAAACACCTCCAGGGCTGGAGCATTCACAATTTCTGGAGGCAAGTCGTTCCACTGATTAATTGTTCTCACTGTTAGGAAATTTCTCCTTAAGTCGAGGTTGGTTCTCTCCTTGATAAGTTCCCATCCATTGTTTCTTGTTTCTGCCTTCAGATGCTTTGGAGAATAGGTTGAACCCCCCCCCCCTTCTTTGTGGCAACCCCTGAGATATTGGAAGACTTTCTATCATGTCACCCCTAGTCCTTCTTTTCATTAAATGTACCCAATTCTGGCAATGGTTCTTTATAGGTTTTAGCCTCCAGTCCCCTAATCATCTTTGTTGGTCTTTTCTGCACTGTTTCTAGAGCAGTGATGGCAAACCTTTTAGAGACCAAGTGCCCAAACTGCAACCCAAAACCCACTTATTTATCGCTGGGTGCCAGGTGTGTGTGGCCCACTGGCTGGGCGTGTTTGTCGTCATGGCAGATTGGGTGGGTGTGGCCAAGGTGGGCATGGTCACCTCGATGTTGCTTGTGGGGAGGGACACCTGTGGGGGTGGGCAGGGGGGAGATCCAGGGGGTCTCTGGCAGGGGTGGTGGTAGGCAGGCAGCTCGTCCTGCGGGGTGAGGTGAGGCAGGGCAGTGGTGCCAATTGCCGTAGGGCAAGGCAAGGCAGGGGCCAGGGTGGCTGCTGCCTGACACCATCGACCCCCAGACACAGAGGCCAATGAGCACATGGGGGGCGACGGTGTCCGTCAGGAGCCACAGCCTGCTGGTCCCTCGACCGGCACACTCTGGGCCTCCGCAGTCTGCTACCAGCAGTTCAAAGAAGCTACCTCTGAGTTGGATGGCTGGCCAACAGCTGAGGAGGCGATGCAGTGGGTCGTGCCCGGGAAAAGGAGAGCATGTGAGGCCAGGAGGGATGGGACGGGGCAGGGAGGGAAACCAGCCGTTCCAGGATGCATCCGGCCACGTGGGACCTCGGCGAGTTATTGGGCGGCTGGTTGAAGAGGGATGGTTGCCATCTCTGGGGCATGGCATGCGTGCCCACAGAGAGGGCTCTGAGTGCCGCCTCTGGCACGCGTGCCATAGATTCACCACCACTGTTGTAGAGTCTCAATATCTTTTTTATATTGGTGGTGTGTGTGTTTGTGTGTGTGTGTGTGTGTGTATGTATGTGTGTGTGTGTGTGTGTGTGTGTCCTAATATACACAGCCATTCAGACTTGGTAGGATTGGTAGGATGAAGTCAACATTCTCCCCATCCCATCCTACACACCTTCCAGATACTGGGATTGGACTTGGATACACCTAATTATGTATAATATAATATTGAATACTGTACGTGGCTTGAATTACAACTCCAGAGGAACCAATTTCTAAGTTAGGTTACTCCTGGGTTATTATGAATTGTCAGTATAGAGATGTAGAGATAACAATAGCAACAACAATAATAATAGAGTTGGAAGGGACCTTGGAGGTCTTCTAGTCCAACCCCCTGCTCAGGCAGGAAACCCTATACCATTTGAGAGAAATGATTGTCCAGTCTCTTCTTAAAAGCTTCCAGTGTTGGAGCATTCACCACTTCTGGAGGCAGGTTGTTCCACTGATTAATTGTTCTAGCTGCCAGGAAATTTCTCCTTAGTTCTAGGTAGTTCTAAATGGTTATTGTCTATGATTCTGGACAGCCATTTGTCCAAAATGGTGTAGGGCAGTGGTTCTCAACCTGTGGGTTGGGACCCCATTTGGGGTCGATCGACCATTTCACGGGGGTCGCCAAGCAAGGCTGTCCGCCATTTTTTTTGTCCGCCATTTTTTTTGTCTGCCATTTTTTTCCCCTTTTCCGGCGGGTGCCTTACCTCCCTTGGGCTGGGCCAGCTGGTGGTTGGCCTGCTCCGTCTCTGCCGCTTGCCAGCTACGCCTCGGCCGGCACAGGGGGCGGAACCACGCATGCGCGGCACTCCCGGGCAGGGAAAGTCCTCGACTTACGACCGGTTGGGTAGTCCTCGACTTACGACCGGTTTAGTCCTCGACTTACGACCGGTTTAGTCCTCAACTTACGACCGGTTGGGGTCGCGGCATTAAAAAGGTTGAGAACCACTGGTGTAGGGTTTCCTGCCTGAGCAGGGGGTTGGACTCGATGACCTCCAAGGTCCCTTCCAACTTTATTACTATTACTATTCAGTAATGGCCTCTATGCAGATAATTAATTGCAGTGACTATTAGAGAACTGGTACACCAAGCCTAATTCTTTGTTGTCCTTCCGAAACTTGTTTTATTATTTTCAAATAGAGAATTGGCCAAAATCTATTCAGAACAGCAGCTCCTGTTCATAACACCTCTGTGGTTGACCCACAAAATAATCACTAAGCGAAAAACCTTATATGCACTCGCTGGTCAGCCACATCTTGAGCTCCAAGGGTTGAAATGTCTCAAGTTGAAAGCCGAAAAGCAAAGCCAGCATTTTGCTGTGACACAGAAGAGTTTATCATCCAGCAGGATGCCAGGAGGAGCAGACTTGTGATCACAGCATGTCATCACCCGGGCAGATTGTTACGCTACCTGTCTTAGAGCGTTTGTCAGTGACCAATTGACCCTGGAACATATGTTTATTCTCCAAATGGGGTGGAAAATGCCAGCTTAGAGAGAAGCTCAGCACACCAAAAGAAGGACCACGAAAGACCAATAGCTTACTGCTGTTATATAGACCATTTTAGATATAAAACATATTTGGTCAATCATGTTGCTCTCCCTTTTCTTCTCCTTCCTCTTCCTTCCCTTCCTCTTCTGTTCTCCTTCCCCTTCTTCTTTCCCCCCTCCCTCCTTTTCTTTCCCTTTCTTCTGCTTCTTTTTCCCTTCCTCCTTTCTTGCCTTTTTAATCCTTCTCATCCTCTCTTTCATTTTCTTCTTCTTCTTCTTCTTCTTCTTCTTCTTCTTCTTCTTCTTCTTCTTCTTCTTCTTCTTCTTCTTCTTCTTCTTCTTCTTCTTCTTCTTCTTCTTCTTCTTCTTCTTCTTCTTCTTCTTCTTCTTCTTCTTCTTCTTCTTCTTCTTCTTCTTCTCCTCCTCCTCCTCCTCCTCCTCCACCACCACCACCTCCTCCCTCCTTTCTCCTTTTCCTTCTCTCCCCACTTTTCCTTTTTCCTCCTTCTCCTTCTCTCTTTTCCTCTTCCTCTCTTCTTTTCTTCTTCCCATACCCCTTCCCTCCCCTTATTTCTCCTTTCTTATTTCCCCTCCTTCTCTTCATTTTTTTCTGTTTTTCCTTCTATATCCCCTTTTCCTTCACCTTTTGTTGTTTTCTCTTCCACTCCTTCTCTCTCCTTCTTCCCGTTTTCCTTCCTGTTCCCTCTCTTTCCCTTCCCCTTCCCTTTCTCCTTCCTCTTTCACTTTCCCCTTTCTCCTTCCCTTCTCCTTATCTTTCTACTCTCCATTCAACTCCTCCTCCTTCTGCTTTCTTCTTTTTCTTCTGTTCCTTCCTGCTTTTTCTCCTCTATTTCCCCTCCCCCACCTTTCCCCTTCTCACAAGCTTTTAAAGATCGGGTACCACAGAGATTGAAAACTTGGCTCTATTTTTCATGAAATGCCTGGGAGGGATTAAATGCAGGAGAGCACTGCAGGACACTGTCCAGCCCACCTGTTCATATCAAATTGTTGGCAATTGTGTAAGGCAGGGTTATTTTCTTTCAGAACTCAGACAGAGTAAACACTTCAGAAAGTACATTTAGTGCTGTTGAGAATTACTCAGCTGACAGCCACAGGC
>NW_015390760.1:20601-21928 GCF_001527695.2 Protobothrops mucrosquamatus | reverse complement strand
ATAGATAGAGATTAAAAAACAAAATAAAGATAAGAACTAATATAAACTAAAGTAGAAAAGAGAGTGATAGAGAAAGGGAGAAAGAGAGAAAGCAAACAAGCAAGGAGGGAGGGAGGGAGGGAAGAAAGCTAAAAAAGGAACAGATGCAAAAAAGCAAAAGAAAAATAGAAAAATAGCTACAAAGGAACAGCTTCCAATCTTTACAGTAGTTGCAAGTACAATTATAATTTTACCTCTATGTTACATGATAACTCTTTCCTTTCTGTAATCTATCCTAATAAGAGCACGAAAAACAGGCTATTGACTTATGAATTGATATTATTGTTATTTCTATAATATTAGTAAAATATGATGAGATTGTTTATGTCTAATTTTGTATACATCAACAGTACTAAGAATTATAATTGTTTAATGAGGGGAAAAGTGAAAAAAATATGGGGAAGAAAGGAAGTTCAAGGAACTGAATAGATTTATATTGAAGAAGTACTAAATAGATTTATATTGAAGAAGTTAATGTTAAATATGTGAACCCAGACAACATGTTGTTTACTAAGCTCTAAAGATTGTATTTTTTTAAAAAAATAAAACAAACAAACAAACATACATACATACACACACACACACACACACACACACACACACATATATATATATATTAAAAATAACATTAAAAATAAAAGATCGATTCCTGGGTATGAACATATTTTTAAAAGACAACAAAGTGATCACTAGGAAGTATAAAACAATACAGTTTTAATAAATAAAACCAAGCTTTCGATGGTCTAAAACTGCCATTATCATCAGGGTATAATCAGGATGCTGGGAGAGCTTGCTTATAAATACAGTCATGTCTGCGCACGGCTCCTAGATCTCGTGACAGGTCCCGGCCGGCCAATCCTGGCCTCATCTGCAAACTGAGTTAATTCTTCCTTACCTCCTTTACCTACATGTGTGTTGTCGCCCTCCTCCCCCCTTTTTTGTGTCCGTATCTTAGGTGGGCGTCCTCTGCTTTCCCAGGCTGGAACACGCCTCCCGTCCTTGGGCTGATTCACCCTTTCACGATCCTTGGGGGCCATTCCATCTCCACCCCTTTGATGTTTATCATGATTACCCCCACTTTCCCTTCGGTTTGAAGTTTGAAGTTTTATTGCATTTATATCCCGCCCTTCTCCCAATGGACTCAGGGCGGCTTACAGCCAATTAAAAACAGAACAATCAATACAAATCTACAAAATTTAAAATCAATTAAAAGATATATACCATAGGCCTATTCATGTTTTAAAATTAATTAAAAACCAGTTTAAAATATCCCTAGGCCAGTCCTGCC
>NW_015390760.1:8495-19516 GCF_001527695.2 Protobothrops mucrosquamatus | reverse complement strand
TCTCTCTCTCTCTCTCTCTCTCTCTCTCTCTCTCTCTCTCTCTCTCTCTCTCTCTCTCTCTCTCTCTCTCTCTCTCTCTCTCTCTCTCTCTCTCTCTCTCTCTCTCTCTCTCTCTCTCTCTCTCTCTCTCTCTCTCTCTCTCTCTCTCTCTCTCTCTCAGAGTCATTGAGACCACTTGGAGGTTTATCTGTGAATAATGCAAATGCGTGTGGAGCCTTCTTGGAACTGCTGAAAGGACTGTGTTGTAGACTGCAGATAAGCAGTGTTGAAATACACACACACACACACACACACCATTTATTGAGAGAGGGCTGTTCAACCTTAATGTAGATGGCCTCTTTGACCCCTCTTTTGAACTTGCTAACAACCCGATGACTGCAGGGGATATACAGTAGTGGCCAAAATTGTGGGAAACTTTTGGGGAAAGTGTGCAGTAGAAATGCCACCTTTGGTTAAGTTTCCACCCATTTTTCTTCTAATTTCTTTATAACTGTAGCCTTGTTCACTTAATAATTCTATTTTACATCGCTTTCTGGGCAACCAGTCAACTCTTTGCACCATGACTTTAATTTTATTACGTTTTACAAGCTCACTCAATGAAAGAACACATGAAAACCCAACCCATTTGATAGTGATCACATAACACACTGATAAATGTCCTCCTCTCGGCTTCAATACGTGACATCAATCACTGAATCCTACAGTGATCTGATTGGCTCATTGCCAAAACAAGATGACACCTGATTGGCTCTCTAAACACTCATGCTCATTGGCTACAATCAGATGAAGGAAAGCTACCTGAGATCAACCTAAGCAAGTTGTGCTTCCTTTTTTCTGGTTATATGGCTATAACTTTTCATAGAATACAGTACAGATAATTGAACAAACTATGTTGCATTACATCCTTGGTTAAATTATCTTTCCATTGATATATAATTTTATGGTACTACTCCCCAAAAAAGTGGTGTTATTGCCATCAAACCTCAAAAATACACTTTTCCCAAAAGGTTCCCACAATTTTGGCCACTACTGTAAATCCTTCCATCCTCCACCATTCAGTCAGAACTGAAGAGGCTTCTTGGATGAGAAGCGAAATCTCTTCAAGGAAGAACAAAGCCCAGTTGCCTTTTGAAAAAGCATCCTTGGGACAACTAGGATCTGGATGGTGGAGAATCTCTGTAGACTCTTAGATCAGGAGTTCTGCTGACCAGTTCCAGGTAAAATGACATCTTCAGTAAAGGTAGTTTACTGTGGCCGTTCAAACTTACAACAGCACTGAAAAAGGTGACTTATCACTGATGTTTCACCTTTGTGGCCATTGCAGCACCCTCATAATCATGTCATCAAAATTTGGATCCCTGGCAACTGATTCATATTTATGATGGTCACAGTGACTTTCTGACAAGCAACATCGATGGGGAAAGCCAGATTCGCTTAATGACCATGTTGCTAACTTAACAACTGCAGCAATTCACTTAACAATTGTGGCAAGAGAGGCCATACGATGGGGGAAAAATCCCTTAAAATGACTCACTTAGCGACAGAAATTTTGGGCTCAGTTGTGGTTGTAAAACTAGGACTACCTGTAGACCCAAAAGGAGACCAGAGGAAGGTTCAAACTCGACTTACAACCCTTCATTTAACAACTGTTTGAAGTTACAGCAGCACTGAAAAAGTGCCTTATGGTATGACTTATGGTCACAACATCCCCAGCTGAGCAGCTGGCATGTATTTAAAACATAGCAGCGTCCTGGAGTCGTATGACCATCCACTTGCGAGTTTCCCAACTAGTTCCCGACAAGCAAAGTCAGAGAAGGAAAGGCAGATTCATTTTACAACCACATGATTGACTTAACAACTGCCGTGATTCCAAACAGGATGCAGTGATGCACACAGTTTTGGTCACCACACTGTAAAAAAGAGATTGAGGCTCTAGAAAGAGTGCAGAGAAGAGCAACAAAGATGATCAGGGGACTGGAGGCTTAAACATATAAGGAATGGTTGCTGGAATTGGGTATGTCTAGTTTAATGAAGAGAAGGATGAGGGGGGACATGATAGCAGTGTTCCAGTATCTTAGGGGCTGCCACAAAGAAGAGGGAGTCAAGCTAGTCTCCAAAGCGCCTGAAGGCAGGACAAGAAGCAGCGGATGGAAACTAATCAAGGAGAGAGAAGCAACCTAGAACTAAGGAGAAACTTCCTGACAATGAGGACAATTAATCCATGGAACAACTGGCCTCCAGAAGTTGTGGGTGCTCCAACACTGGAAGTTTTTAAGAAGAGACTGGACAAGCCATTTGTCTGAAATGGTATAGGGTTTCCTGCCTGAGCAGGGGGTTGAACTAGAAGACCTCCAAGGTCGCTTAAAACTTTATTATTCTATTCTGTTCTGTTCTGTTCTGTTCTGTTCTGTTCTACTCTACTCTACTCTACTCTACTCTACTCTACTCTACTCTACTCTACTCTACTCTACTCTATTAATTTACTTAACAACCATGGCAAAAAGGTGGGAAAACCAAGCATGACTCTCTGAACAGCTGCCTTGCTTAGCAATGAAAATTCCGATCCCAATTGGAGTCGTAGACTGAGGATTATATGTTCCAACCAAAGCTAGCAAAATATTAATAACCTATTCCCTAAAATAAAAGTTTGGGGTTAAATTACTGAGTTCTTAGAAACAGGGATCACTACCCAAAAAAGAGAGGGTTCTCCATTATATAGAAATATTTTGAAAGTATGAGCTCCCTGTGTTCTCATTTCATTATTTCTGATTAGATTCAATTAAACCAAACTATTTATAAATTCAAGTCTAATGTTTGCTCTGCAGAGTTTGAGAATCTATGCATTTCTTTCTGGAAATATATCAAAATCTTCTTAATTAATGTTTATTTCAATTTAGTAGCTCACAATTTGTCAACAAATTCTCTTGCATATACTAAATGACCTTGGAATGGGGGAGAATAGAATGAAGATTTATAAGAGCTGAGCAGATAAAATAATTATTAATTGAACTCAGGCAGATATGGGCAGCTTTATTTTTCAGCTCAGTAAAGATTGTCAGAAGCTTTAACGTGATTTGGAAAACCTCTATAAAATGAGATTTGATGGAGCGAATTTAGATGTGAAGAATCTTTTTTTTTTTGTTCCCAGTAAGTTATATATGCTTGTCTTTCAGGACTTAATAAATCGCTTCATGCTTTCTTTTTAAAAGAGACAATAAATTTTCATTTGCTTGCTCTCCACTCAACATGTTCCACAGTTTCACTCTGCTGATGGAATACACAAATTATTTATTGATTTATTCCCAAACATCCTCTAAGCAGCATAGAAAGTTTTACTATGTTTTTGCTATTTATTATTTGATATAATCTAGTAGACTCCTTGATCTACATCTTTGCCCTATATTAAGAATAAGTTTACTAAATCCAGACTGGTTTATTTCTGGTTAGACATATACAAGGTTGAATATTCTAAACTTTAATTGTAGCCTTGGGTTCCTTGGACCACAGAATCACAACAAAACCTTAGAGTGTCGTCTAGGTTCACACTTTATCTGATCCATCATGCAACCCGGATTCAGAGTCACCAAGCACTATTACTCTCAGTAGCTTCCAAATTCTGTGATGGCTATTGACCAGGGGTCTTCAAACTTGGCCCTTTTATGACTTGTGGACTTCAACTCCCAGAATTCCTCAGCCAGCATGCCTGGCTGAAGAATTCTGGGAGTTGAAGTCCACAAGTCATAAAAGGGCCAAGTTTGAAGACCCCTGCTATTGACAAACAAGCTGAAAGAGGGCTGTTTAGTGTTTGGAAATTACCTATGGCAGCTAATTAAAACTGAGTGAATAGAACATTTAGAACAATAAAATGTCTGAATATATGAGCCAGTTTTTTCTAGTAGAAACTGGGAAAGCATGTTTGAATCCTGCATAGGCTGGCTGACTTTGGGACAATTACCAGGAGAGGATCTTTTCCAAGGAGTCTCTCATTAGGTAGCTAAAGTATTTGAGTTTCAGCTTCAGTATCTGTCCTTCCAAGAATGTTCAGGGTTGATTTTCTTCATACAGAATAACAGAGTTGGAAGGGACCTTGTAGGTCATATAGTCAAACCCCCTGCCCAAGCAGGAGACCCTACACCATTTCTGACAGATGGCAGTCCACTCTCTTCTTGAAAGCCTCCAGTGATGAAGCTCCCACAACTTCTGAAGGCAATCTCTTCCATTGGTTGATTGTTCTCACTGTCAGAAAATTTCTCCTTAATTCTCAGTTGAATCTCTCCTTGATCAGTTTCCATCCATTGCTTCTTGTCCTGCCTTCAGGTGCCTTGGAAAATAGCTTGACTGCCTCTTCTTTGTGGCAGCCCCTGAGATATTGGAACACTGCTATCATGTCTCCCCTGGTCCTTCTCTTCACTAGACCAGCCATGCCCAGTTCCTGCAACCATTCTTTATATGTTTTAGCCTTCAGCCCCCTGATCATCTTTGTTGCTCTTCTCTGCACTCTTTCTAAAGTCTCAACATCTGTTTTATAGAGTGGTAACCAAAACTAGATGCAGTATTCTAGGTGTGGCCTTACTAAGGCTTTATAGAGTGGTATTAGTAGCTCATGTGGGTACTAATTCAATCCCTCTGATTCAATCCCCCTGTTAATGCAATTTAGGATTGCATTGGCCTTTTGGCTGCAGCTGCACACTGCTAACTATGCGAACTCATATTTAATTAATTGTCCACTGGGACTCCAAGATCCCTCTCACAGTTACTGCTATTAAGCCAGGTTTCACCTAATCTGTATTCATACCTTTGGTTTTTCTTGCCCAAGTGTAAGACTTTACTTTTCTCTATGTTGGGATTGACTTTAGGATTGACTGATTGGATCAGTCAGGAGTCTTCTCCAGCACCACAATTCAAAACCATCAATTCTTTGGCATTCAGCCTTCGTTATGGTCCAACTTTCACAGCCATTCATTACTATTGGGAAAACCATAGCTTTGACTATAATACTTAGTCTTTCCTGAGCTATTTTTGTTTGTTTAGTTATTAGGTTTGCATTCACACCTTCTTCTTTCATTTTCCTGTATTCTGGTCCAAAATTGCTTCTTCATTTTCTTCTACTGGTCCAAAATTGCTTCAGAATTGTCTGAAATGGTATAAGGTCTCCTGCTTGAGCAGGAGATTGGACTAGATTAGGGGTAGGCCACTTTGGCTCTTTTATGACTCATGGACTTCAACTCCCAGAATTCCTGAGCCAGCCATGCTGAGGGGAAAGGGAGAGGTTTCCAAGCTGAGCCAGGCTAGCTCAGGAATTCTGGGAATTGAAGTCCACAAGTCATAAAAGAGCCAAGGTGACCTACCCCTGGACTAGATGATCTACAAGGTCCGTTCCAACTCTGTTATTCTATATTCTGGTCCAAAATAGCTTCTTGCTCCATTTTCCTCCACTGGTCCAAAATTGCTTCAAAATTCTGCCCCTTTTCCCATGTGTACAATGCATGAAATATAATAAAGGGCTGGGCTTTGATCACCTTATCAAGCCACCATTTCATAGCCAATGACTTTTGCTCTGGATGAGACTGAAATCTAGGTTTAATTTTTTGGAAAGGCTTTCTAGCATTTTGTATTCATGATCTTTGCATGAAGAAATTGACTCACCCTCTTTGGAAGAGATCGACGTTATGGAATTTGTGCAGCTCCACAGAAAAGTTGACAGTTCCCTGGACCTCCGACATGATGTTGGTTGGTCATCACCTGAAAAATAAGTAGTAAAGGAAAAGATGGAGCATCAAGAGATATGAAAATGTTAGGATTGCAAGATGGACTTCCCTGAAAATCTATCAAGTGCTGGTTGTTGAATGTCAGATTATACCAAATCATAGTATAGTAAGCCTTTTTGGTGGGGGTTCCCTCCCTGTGGAACATCATCACCCTTGTAGAAATAAGATTGGTGCACACTTTGACACTCTTTTGAAAGGCCCCGAAGACATAGCTTTGCCAGTGGGCCTGGGGACCCCAGGGTAATATGGAGTTCATCAAAAGGTTGGTTTGACTGTTGTGGTGGTGGTGGGGGGAAGGGTTTATTGATTTTTGCATTGTGGTCTTATTTTTATAAGCCACCTGGAGTCAGTGTGAGTTGGATGGCCATATACATTGTTAAATCTATCTATCTATCTATCTACCATCTATCTGTATCATCTATCATTTATCCATCCATCCATCTATCCATCCATCCATCTACATACCTACCTATCTACCTATCTACCTATCTACCTATCTACCTATCTATCTATCTATCTATCTATCTACCTACCTACCTACCTACCTACCTACCTACCTATCTATCTATCTATCTATCTATCTATCTATCTATCTATCTATCTATCTATCTATCTACCTACCTACCTACCTACCTATTTGTATCATCTATCGTTTATCCATCCACCCATCTACCTACCTACCTACCTACCTATCTGTATTATCTATCATTTATCCATCCATCCATCCATCCACCCATCCACCCACCCGTTCACCCATCCATCCATCCATCCGTCCATCCGTCCGTCCATCCATCCATCCATCCATCCATCCATCCATCCATCCATCCATCCATCCATCCATCCATCCATCCATCCATCCATCCATCCATCCATCTATCTATCTATCTATCTATCTATCTATCTATCTATCTATCTATCTATCTATCTATCTATCTATCCATCTATCTATCCATCTATTTATCATCAGACCATGCTTCTCCAAATCCAGTATGTCTGTTTCCTGGACTCTGACTGAGGTCATCATCAGAATTTAAAAGTAAGATAATTAATATCTTTACTCCCTGCTCTAACGTCTAACATTGGAGCAATGTTGGACTGGACCCAACAGAGCTGATATAATTAGATTATTTTGATGTAAAATGAATTGCTATTTGCATCTTCTGGGTGAATGGAGAGGAAGGAAGCTATTTTAGCAAATGTGAACATTTAAAATTTCTATCTGTTTAGCGACCAGTAGGTGACTGAATCACCCACTTTGAAGTCAGCTCATGAATTGGAGATGAAGTGCCAGCTAATGTATGGTTGCTCCAGTCTTTTGCTTTCTTTGGATTGGCCAAAGTTGGTCTATTCATTTAGGATCAGACAGAAGGCTTTGCCATGAATTCAACTTACAAATTCAGCTGTCTGTCTCTAAGTCTAGATACAAGGGATGGCAGGGGAATCTGAACTAAATCTAGCAAACTCGCCACATCTCCATACAGAAAGAGACATAGAAATAGGAAACCCACTGTGTCACTTATATTCACCAAAGTAAACTGAAGGTAAAGGTTTCTTCATCCAGGCATGTCTGACTCTAGGGGTCTATCCAGTGGTGGGTGTTCTGTCCCAGCTTACGTGAGTCCTTGTTAACTCACAAGGACAAAACCTTATTTTAACAAGTAGGCTGGAAATGCAGGAAAAACAAACCCCTTTTATTAATTAGGTACAGACCTGCAAAATGTCCCAAAAGCAAAGGCAAACAAAACACGATGCAAACAGAGAATTGTTCAAAGGCAAACAGAACATGATTCAAACAAAGAATTGTCTCAAGACAAACAGAACATGATTCAAATGGAGAATTGTTCACAGGCAAGGCAAAGAGAATCTGATTCCATGAAACTTGAGTCCTTTGCAAACAGTTGCCTTCAGCAACCAGCACCGCCCACACCTTCCCTTTTTATTATGCAGCCCCAAGGCGTGGCTTCTCAATGCCTTCTCCTCCTCCCTTGGAGTCACCCCATTGCCTCCCTCTGTCCTGCTCTTGTTGCCTGTCTGCGTTTGCGAGCATCTATGATGTCTTCCAACTGTGAGTCCTCAGATTCTGACTCAGCTTCCCCACACAGCTGAGTCTCAGCCTGAGCACAATTGGAGGGGCCAGGCTCTTCATCAGATTATAAGTCCTGGAGCTCATCAGAGTCTTCCTCCAACTCTGATGGCTCTCCAGACCTCTCCTCCTCCTCCTCCTCCTCCTCCTCCTCTGATTCCCCGGACTCATCTGCCGGGTCCAATGGCTGGCACGGATTCACAACAGTGGGATTCAGCCAGTTCGCACCAGTTCAGCAGAACCGGTAGCTATTTTTTTGTTGTCCGGGCCCAGAATAGACTTCCGGAAGTGGCATCCATGCAGAGAACCAGTTGTTCACATATTTGAATCCCACCACTGCACATTGCTCATCTCCGTTTCTTAGCTGAGGGAGCCAGCATTGTCCAAAGACATTTCCATGGCCATGTGGCCAGCATGACTGCATGCTGAGGGGCATGGAATGCTGTTATATTTCCACTGAAGTGGTACCTGTTTATCTACTCACATTTGCATGCTTTCAAATCGCTAGGTGGGCAGGTGCTGGGGAAAGGAAAGGAATTCACCCCACTGCGTGGTGCTCGTGTCTTGAACCCACGCTATCAGTTTTTCTAGCTGACGAGCTCAGCATCTTTAACCACTGAGCCACTGCGTCTCCTATTCGCAAAACGACCACACAGCAAACACCGCACACCTTCTTGGCAATCTGACTGTGAGGCACTTTTATTCCAGTGTTGCAGTGTAACTCTGGAATAGATTAAAACGTTCCCCCAATTTCCCCCCAAAGGATCTCTTTCATTCAATCCGTTCATCACCCCGAAATGGAAAAAAAAAACATTAAGAACAAAAATGAAGCAAAACAAAACATCCGTGATTGAAATAATGGCGGAAGGAGAAGGGAGAATTAAAAAAAAAATCTGTTTGCATAAGACAGAGGTAGTCTTCAAATAATTTGAGGCATAGACTGCCTTGTTTCCAGTGCTTTTGAGAAGGTTGGGGGGTCTTACTGAGATATAGAATTCCCTGCCTTTTCTTTCTTTAATTAACCCCTTTCTCTGTTATGCTTATGAAATACTATCCTGGAGAAATTATTCTCTCTCTTTCTCATACTGCGCGCTGGTAGTTCAGAAATCAATGAAGTCAGTTTCAAGACTAAAATGAGATGACTCTGAAATAAAGGACAAGGATGACTCATAAGCTGCATTCATTTATAACAAGGTATCCAGGGTGGGATGGAGAAAAAAAATCTAATTGCAGTAAGAAGAGCAAGAACAATAGCAATAATAATAGCAATAATCAGCTTTTGCAAAGCAGTCTTCAGAAGGGAGTTTACATATATAATAATAATGCCAGACAGGATCATTATTCCAGTATTTGAGGGGCTGCCACAAAGAAGAGAGGGTCCTATTCTCCAAAGCGCCTGAAGGCAGGACAAGAAGCAATGGATGGAAACTAATCAAAGAGAGAAGCAACCTGGAATTAAGGAGAAACTTCCTAACAGTGAGGACAATTAACCAGTGGAACGGCTTGCCTCCAGAAATCATGGGCACTCCATTACTGGAGATTTTTTAAAAAGAGGCTAGACAGCCACTTGTCTGAGATGGTATAGGCTCTCCTGCTTGAGCAGGGGGCTGGACTAGAAGACCTCCAAGGTCCCTTCCAGCTCTATTCTATTATAGTCTAGTCTAGAGAAAAGAAGGACTGGGGGGACACATGATAGCAGTATTCCAGTATTTGAGAGGTTGCCTCAAAGAGGAGGGGATCAACTTATTTACCAAAACACCTGAAGGCAGGACAAGAAACAATGGATGGAAACTAATCAAAAAGAGAAGCAACCTGGAATTAAGGAGAAACTTCCTAACAGTGAGGACAATTAACCAATGAACAGCTTGCTTTCAGACATTGTAGGTGCTTCATCACTTGAGGTTTTAAGAAGAGGCTGGACAGTCACTTGTTTAAAATGTTACAGGATCTCCTGCTTGAGCAAAGGGTTGGACTAGAAGACCTCCAAGGTCCCTTCCAGTTCTATTCCGATTGATTGATTCATTCATTGAAGATCCTGTAGCAGATTACTGAGTCCGCTGCAGTTGGGTAGCAAATAAATTTAAATAGCAGAGAACAAAAGATCAGCTCTCAATTGACAAGAGGATTTTGGAAAAGTGCAACAATACCTTTAAATGCCATCAAATACCAACTGTCTATCCCAGATCCCTGAACAGGACTTGATAGATGGATAAAAATGCCAAATCTAGTCTCCTCATCTGATTGATTGTACAACTACCCATAATAATACTGTCCTTATATGAGAGAAATAGCCTTTTATTGATAAAGGCTTTTATCCACTGTGACAAAAACTTTTCTTCCACTTTTCAGAAGGAAAAAAACCTTGTTTATTTTCTATTGAAAAAAACAACAACATTGTGATTGTTCAGGTTTTTAAGGTGCCACAAAAACTTGCTGCCCAAAGGAAAGAACATGGAGATGACAAATACACAAAGAGGCAGTTCTATCTATCTGTACTTGGCCATTAGCTGTGTATAGTTGATATGCTATTGTAAATGTCTTAAAAAAATAACCAGCAAGCCATGAATAAATGATAAAGTTAGCACAGAAGTTGACATCTGAAAATCTTCACATTCATAAAATAGCCGGAATGTTCAAAATTATTTCAAGAAAGATAGGAACTCCGTGTTCCAAAAGCAGCAGCAGGAGGAGGAGGAGAAGGAGGAGGAATGGGAAGGGGAAGAGGAAGAAGAGGAAAAAGAGGAAGGGGAAGAAGAAATGTGAGTGACAGTTAACTACAGAGCGGGGGGGGGAACAATGGTTCTACACCATTCAACATCCTCCTTCCCTTTTCTCAGTTCTACAGTTTTGTCTGCCTATTTACCGCAGGTCACAAAACCCTCCTTGGCATTTCATCAACTGGGCCATCTGCTTGGAGGAACAGAGAGAGAGAGAGAGAAATGGTGGCAGTGCTTGGATAAGGAGAAAATGAAATTACCTGAGCTGGGCAGATCCCAACTATAAGACGAGGATGTGCCTTGATTAAGTATATCAAGAATATTATTCCTATAATGCTATGATGAGAAAGGTAAGGCAGGATACTACAGTCTCTCTCTCTCTCTCTCTCTCTCTCTCTCTCTCTCTCTCTCTCTCTCTCTCTCCCTCCTTCTCTCTCCCTCTCTCTCTCTCCC
>NW_015390760.1:0-4810 GCF_001527695.2 Protobothrops mucrosquamatus | reverse complement strand
GAGATGGCAAAGATTTCGGCTTATTTGAAGGATCACTCAAATGAACAATTTTTATCAATATGGAGAAGATGGATTGTTTATATTCAAAATAAGTATAGAATGGTGGAATATAAGTTAGGTTTTTAGATAAATTTTTTTTTTTTTTTTTTACATATATATATATTGCACCTACTTATGTAGAACTATACTTTGTGGAGTTAGGGATATTAATATAAGGTTACTTTTAGTTGAATAGTATCCTGGGATTAGGTTTGGGAAGTCCGGGTGGGGGGTGGGGGTGGGTTCAATTGTGATGTACTTGTGATGTGTTCTTTTTTTATGTTGAAAATAATAAAAAAAATTATAAAAAAAAATAAAAAAAAATATATAAGATGTTCCGAGTAGTGCAGGTTTTTTTGTAACATTCCCAGCCAAGCAGAGAAGAGAGCTCAAGCATGGAATTAGACTTGAATCATCCAAGAGATCCAGGACTGACCACCGCCCCATCCCAAAACTCTATGGAACCTTTTCTACCTGTTTCCAAAGGAAGTCAAATAGTCTGGGGAGATTCCTGTACTAGAGGCAGAAAACAATAAAGTAGTTAGCTTGAACTCTACACATATGGATCTGGTTGTTTGCCCCTGAAATTAACAGCCAATTGTTTGAAAGGTTTTGGGTTCTGCACAGGACTTAGAAAACAACAACAACAACAACTGGGATTTATCACAACACTTCCTTGGACTCAGGATAAGCCAAACTTTGCTTTCTAGATCATCCATCCTCTCCTTTCCTAGCAAGGAGAGACTCCGAGGCTCTTCCATATTGTGACAGACGGGGATTTCCCAGAATCTCTCACCACTGACCATGCTGCCTAGGTCTTCTGGGAGTTGTACTTCTAATGGCTAACAAATACACTTGCCCAGCATACAAAAAGGAAATGGATCAGTATCTTCACATTACGCAAATCATCTGCAATCATGGCCTCAGTGTAAATAACTTTTGAGTAGTTAGAAGGAGTTAACGTTACCTGTTAAAACTGAGATTGCGGAAAACTAATTTGAGTTATAGGGGTCCATACCAGTAGTGAGGAAAGGGTTATAGTGCTGCAATGTTGGATGTGTTTCGTATCATAATTGCAACACCTGCTGATCAGGTTACACTGTGGAAATCACTGGCTGATTCTGTCCTCCTCAGCCTTGTCAAAACATTTGAACACAGTGAATTATATGTACTGAGACAGCACCATAAATATTGCAAAGCACTTGGTTGCGCCATAAATATTGTAAGGCATTTTGTATCTTGTATGTACTTACTTATATTAGTAACCAGGACTCTGCACGGTGCTTTGAATGGTTCCACAATTTTACTGCCTGCTCCATTTATTTATTTATTTATTTATTTATTTATTTTAAAACCATCATTCAGCACTATGAGGGACAGTTTGTCTGCTCCTGTTCCACTCCACAAATTCAAGATGTTGACTTCAATCCATAAAGCCTTGGCTCGCTTGGTACTTTTGGACATGCAGCTCTCTCTCTNTCCCTCTGTCCTGCTCTTGTTGCCTGTCTGCGTTTGCGAGCATCTATGATGTCTTCCAACTGTGAGTCCTCAGATTCTGACTCAGCTTCCCCACACAGCTGAGTCTCAGCCTGAGCACAATTGGAGGGGCCAGGCTCTTCATCAGATTATAAGTCCTGGAGCTCATCAGAGTCTTCCTCCAACTCTGATGGCTCTCCAGGCCTCTCCTCCTCCTCCTCCTCCTCCTCCTCCTCCTCCTCCTCCTCCTCCTCCTCCTCCTCTGATTCCCCGGACTCATCTGCCGGGTCCAATGGCTGGCACGGATTCACAACAGTGGGATTCAGCCAGTTCGCACCAGTTCAGCAGAACCGGTAGCTAATTTTTTGTTGTCCGGGCCCAGAATAGACTGGAAGTGGCATCCATGCAGAGAACCAGTTGTTCACATATTTGAATCCCACCACTGCACATTGCTCATCTCCGTTTCTTAGCTGAGGGAGCCAGCATTGTCCAAAGACATTTCCATGGCCATGTGGCCAGCATGACTGCATGCCGAGGGGCATGGAATGCTGTTATATTTCCACTGAAGTGGTACCTGTTTAACTACTCACATTTGCATGCTTTCAAATCGCTAGGTGGGCAGGTGCTGGGGAAAGGAAAAGAATTCACCCCATTGCGTGGTGCTCGTGTCTTGAACCCACGCTGTCAGTTTTTCTAGCTGACGAGCTCAGCATCTTTAACCACTGAGCCACTGCGTCTCCTATTCGCAAAACGACCACACAGCAAACACCGCACACCTTCTTGCCAATCTGACTGTGAGGCACTTTTATTCCAGTGTTGCAGTGTAACTCTGGAATAGATTAAAACGTTCCCCCAATTTCCCCCCAAAGGATCTCTTTCATTCAATTCGTTCATCATCCCAAAATGGGAAAAAAAACACATTAAGAACAAAAATGAAGCAAAACAAAACATCCGTGATTGAAATAATGGCGGAAGGAGAAGGGAGAATTAAAAAAAAATCTGTTTGCATAAGGCAGAGGTAGTCTTCAAATAATTTGAGGCATAGACTGCCTTGTTTCCAGTGCTTTTGAGAAGGTTGGGGGTCTTACTGAGATATAGAATTCCCTGCCTTTTCTTTCTTTAATTAACCCCTTTCTCTGTTATGCTTATGAAATACTATCCTGGAGAAATTATTCTCTCTCTTTCTCATACTGCGCGCTGGTAGTTCAGAAATCAATGAAGTCGGTTTCAAGACTAAAATGAGCTGACTCTGAAATAAAGGACAAGGATGACTCATAAGCTGCGTTCATTTATAACAAGGTATCCAGGGTGGGATGGAGAAAAAAAAATCTAATTGCAGTAAGAAGAGCAAGAACAATAGCAATAATAATAGCAATAATCAGCTTTTGCAAAGCAGTCTTCAGAAGGGAGTTTACATATATAATAATAATGCCAGACAGGATCAGTAATCCAGTATCTGAGGGGCTGCCACAAAGAAGAGGGGCTGCCATGTTATTCATCAAAGCACCAGAGGGCAGGATGAGAAACAATGGTTGGAAACTAACCAAAGAGAGAAGCAACCTGGAATTAAGGAGAAACTTCCTAACAGTGAGGACAATTAACCAGTGGAACAACCTGCCTCCAGATGTTGTGGGTGCTTCATCACTTGAGTTTTTAAGAAGAGGCTGGACAGTCACTTGTTTAAAATGTTACAGGGTCTCCTGCTTGAGCAGGGGGTTGGACTAGAAGACCTCCAAGGTCCATTCCGGTTCTATTCCGATTGATTGATTCATTCATTGAAGATCCTGTAGCAGATTACTGAGTCCGCTGCAGTTGGGTAGCAAATAAATTTAAATAGCAGAGAACAAAAGATCAGCTCTCAATTAACAAGAGGATTTTGGAAAAGTGCAGCAATACCTTTAAATGCCATCAAATACCAACTGTCTATCCCAGATCCCTGGACAGGACTTGATAGGTGGATAAAAATGCCAAATCTAGTCTCCACATCTGATTGATTGTACAACTACCCATAATAATACTGTCCTTCTATGAGAGAAATAGCCTTTTATTGATAAAGGCTTTTATCCACAGTGACAGAAACTTTTCTTCCACTTTTCAGAAGGAAAAAAACCTTGTTTATTTTCTATTGAAAAAAACAACAACATTGTGATTGTTCAGGTTTTTAAGATGCCACAAAAACTTGCTGCCCAAAGGAAAGAACATGGAGATGACAAATACACAAAGAGGCAGTTCTATCTATCTGTACTTGGCCATTAGCTGTGTATGGTTGATATGCTATTGCAGTGGTGGCGAACCTATGGCACGGGTGCCAGAGGCGGCACTCAGAGCCCTCTCTGTGGGCACGTACACCGTCACCCCAGTCCTAGGCCTTCAGCTGGGTTTTATAAAACCTTTTCGCTTTAGGCCTCCGCCGTGTGCAATAAAAAAAAAGGTTCGATGAATGAGTTAATTTCAACTTCTCGCGGGAAAAAAAAAAGATCTTGCAAAGTTGGAATTGATTGATTGAACTTTTTAGTCCCACCCAGTCTGTCGTTACCACAGCAGCCACGCCCACCCAATGGACCACACCCACCCAATGGGCCACACCTAGCCAATGGCCCACACCCACCCAGAACCCGACAATGCATAAGTGGGTTTGGGGTTGCAGTTTGGGCACTCGGTCTCTAAAAGGTTCGCCATCACTGTGCTATTGTAAATGTCTTAAAAAAATAACCAGCAAGCCATGAATAAATGGTAAGGTTAGCACAAAAGTGACATCTGAAAATCTTCACATTCATAAAATAGCCGGAATGTTCAAAATTATTTCAAGAAAAATAGGAACTCCATGTTCCAAAAGCAGGAGGAGGAGGAGGAGGAGGAGAAGGAGGAAAAAGAGGAAGGGGAAGAAGAAATGTGAGTGACAGTTAACTACAGAGCGGGGGGGGGGGGAACAATGGTTCTACACCATTCAACATCCTCCTTCCCTTTTCTCAGTTCTACAGTTTTGTCTGCCTATTTACCGCAGGTCACAAAACCCTCCTTGGCATTTCATCAACTGTGCCATCTGCTTGGAGGAACAGAGAGAGAGAGAGAGAGAAATTATGGCAGTGCTTGGATAAGGAGAAAATGAAATTACCTGAGCTGGGCAGATCCCAACTATAAGACGAGGATGTGCCTTGATTAGGTATATCAAGAATATTATTCCGATAATGCTATGATGAGAAAGGTAAGGCAGGATACTACAGTCTCTCTCTCTCTCTCTCTCTCTCTCTCTCTCTCTCTCTCTCTCTCTCTCTCTCTCTCTCTCTCTCTCTCT
>NW_015390759.1:10388-33659 GCF_001527695.2 Protobothrops mucrosquamatus | reverse complement strand
ATCTAGATGCTTAGAACATGCTGGCCTTCTGACTGATCACAGGAACTGGAGGTGGAGCAATATGGAGTAGAAGTAATGGGAGCAGGGTCAGATTGATAGATTTGCCTGGTGTTGGGAGCTTTGCAGCAGAAGGCATATAATTCTCATGATTATGTTAAAAATGGATAGAACTTCAGAGGGTTTTTCTTGATCAGTTAGCCTCTCAGATGATTTGTATACTATTAAATCAGAGGCTCATTCCAAATTAAGATTAAGGATTATATACTAATAAAGCAGAATATTTGTAGCTCAGGGTTGACATGAGGGGTCCTTGATGCTCTCTGAGCTTACTCGTTTTCTTGCAGACGTTTCATTACCCAAACTAGGTAGCATTATCAGTGCAGCACTGATGATGTTACCTAGTTTGGGTAATGAAAAGTCTGCAAGGAAACAAGCACCAAGGACCCCTCATAAGGATTATATGTCATGGATTTGACAAGGACTTCCTTATCAAGAATGATTCAGCTTGTTCCACTCCAGATATCTAGGGAAGGTCTTCGGCGAGTCTACTCCATAAAAGGTAGTTGTGGATCAGAAGATAGGCATTTTGGAAACGCACAAGCAGAACATGTTTCTTTCCAATCTATGTCCAACTCCTATTATTCTCTTATTTGGAGAAGCTATTAGTTTTCAGTGGGACTTTGGCCCATAGTGAGTTGTCATGAGCTATCCATCGATATCCACTGAAATCAAAGCCCCCCCTTAGCAGTTAGAGTAACTAAGAATAGATGAAAACAGGGCAACATAAAACTTCTGCCATCTGGTGATTATTTTATAGTAAGATAGATGGAGAGAATTAAGGTTTCTTCATTGTACGCTGTGCAATGATTACGATGATATAGAAATACTCTAAAACAAATAAAGAAAAAACCAAAGACTAGTCATTTCTTTTCATTCACAGGTATAATCTTTATAGTAGCAGTTGAAAAACTCGGTTCTACCTAATGGTTTGTAAAATTGGTGTCCATAATAATCTGTTATGCTATTTTGCAACTTTGCATGCCATGATATTCCAGCCTAAACCTAACAGCACTGAAGTTGGCAGCATTCACTTACATTGTCAAAAATTGGCTCATTCTTCATAATTACAGAAGAAAGAGCATGATCAGTTCAGTATGCTAGTGGCAAATTAAAACAAGATGCAAAAAAATAATAATAAATCCTTTCTTTCTGCAGAATTGGCTCATTACTCAAATAACCTCTGCAGTTTCCCACTCCTCCCTCCCTTTTTTGCTTTTTAAAATTTAGAAATAGTTGATCTTTTTTAATGGCACATTAGTCCTATGAGATTTAATACAACAACAATGATAAACTCTTATGTGATATCCTCACAGATTTTGGCTTTCTCGCACACGAGTTTGTGAGATTATCGAATCTCATCCTGGATAATAATGTAATCATAGAGTAGCACTCAGAACTTTTAAGGATTGTCACCATCTGATTTATATATCGAGAATTTCATAGAATCCATAGTATATAAATTCAGCATTTAGAATTTTGGGTAGGAAAAATGTATTTTGCCTGCCGAGTGCGATACATCTTATTGAAAAACATCAACAGTATATTGATGTTGCTGAAACAAAATCAGTATTTTTATCCGTCTCCATTGATATTTATTGCTTGTTCCTAAGAGGATTTTAAAATTCTTCCTCACATATGTACAGTAGTAGAATTGAATACCAATCAATTACAGCGCCAAAGCATTGAAACAAGATTTAATGAAGTGCCTTCAATCAGTGTGGAGCATAATAATCACAAGGCTACTTCAGTTCATTCACAGCACAGTCCGTAACCCAGAAGTCCTTTCTACCAAGATCAGCAACAGAACAAATCTTTCAATGATTGTTACCCAAGGTCAAGAAACAGTGATAATCATAGGACCACGGTTTTCAAATAACAAAGTGTGTTTCCTCAAATAGCTATAGACATGCTTACAATGCCCCAGTCATCTGAAGTTTCATTTGCTTCTCACTGAACAACACAACCAGGAATTCCAAATTGAACAAGTGCTAATCTACTCAGATCTTTCAATAGGAACAGGATAAATGTCTAGAAGCATTACAGAAAGAATCCAAGGAAAGGAAAGAATTTATCCCATAACATAACAGCAGGTGGAAGCTGATGATTATATACTGCTCAAAAAAATAAAGAGAACATCTTAACATGGAACTGAAGGAGTTTGCGTTCCCTTTATTTTTTTGAGCAGTATATTTGCCGTGAAAATGGTTCATCTGTAGGATTTGACATTTTCAACTATCTGTTAAAAAAAAGATGGGCAGTGACCATATTGCAGATATGGATATGAAAAGTGGTAAAAAATAATTATTTGAGGAGAATATTTTCGACTATGCTATCCTCCTTCTATGAAAGCACAATTAAAACTATTTGATTAGGTGGTGGAAGATTCTCAGTTCCTACAGATAGCCTATACAGCATGGGTGTCAAACCCAATTGCACCATATGATATATCACAACGTTTTTGCCTTTGTGGAGCTGGGGTGGGCGTGGCTTGCAAGTGACGCATCCAGCCCACGGGCCGCCAGTTTCACACCCCTGCTATACAGTGTATGTATTTTTGGAGAAAAGCTCTTTTTCCTTAATGTTTCCTGTTCCTAAATCACACCCCAGTCTCTTTTAATACTAATCACATTCCTGTTCCAAGCCTGTTCACATCAAACTCTACCAGGCTCAGTACAGATATGACTTTAAACATAAACTGATGGCTCAGTTATGTCTCCATAACTGACTGACACAATTCAAACCTATTCCCTAAATTTGGATCTGGAAAACTGTAGGAACATATGGACCATAGTAAGACTCAGAGTGAAGGTTAAGGTGAGGACCAGCAATTGCCCATCCAAGGAAGATCATCTTATAACCACACCACCAACCACTTGGTTTCAAAACCACCGAGGGCTGAACAAAATACCAATTAAGGGCAGTCCTTGACTTATGACCATAACTGAGCCCAACATTTCTATTGCTAAGCAAAATATTTGTGAAGTGAATTTGCCCCATTTTTCTTGCCACAGTTGTTAAGTGAATCTGTTTTTCCCATTGACTTTGCTTGTCAGAAGGTCGCAAAAGGTGATCACATGACTCCGGGACACTGTGACCATCATAAATATGAGTCAGTTGCCAAGTGTCTGAATTTTGATCACACGACCATGGGGATTCTGCAATGGTCATAAGTGTGAAAAACAGTCATTGGTCACTTTTTTCAGTGCCGTTGTAACTTTAAAATGTCACTAAATAAAGTATTGTAAGTTGAGGACCACCTGTAATTGAGAAGGACGAGAGAAATAAATCCAAGTTTAATGCCCCTGAACATCATTTACATCTTTTCACTGACAGTGGGAAATTAATGGTTCGGTATCACTTTGTTCTTCTCTACAATAGAGATACTATTCTAACTGAGCCTTCCAAGTGAAGCCAAACAATCTAACTCAGCCACAAAATGACACTTCTGAGATTTACTACCAAGTCCAGGCCAGGAATCTTGACAGTTAGGACATAGGAAATCAAAATTATAAAAAAATCCCATTGAGATTTGCAGTTTTGAAACTGTCCTTAGGCATGCCATCAAACTCTACCAAATGATGGCAAGGATACACATTATAAACTATAAAGTTTGCACAAAGTCAAAGATTGTATAAGGTCAAGATCTTAAAAGGTTATTTTTCTATTTTCCACTCTGAAATATGTTTCAGAGACCATAAATATCCAACAGTTTCCAACAATTCATGGCACCCCAGGGTGATCCAGAAGTGGCCTATGCAGATACTGCACAGCACTGATCTTTTATGGTTTGTGGGGCTTTAGGGAGAAAGAATATCTGTTCTCTCCCCTACTTACGTGAATGGATTTTATTCTCTCCTAGGAAAAATAAACCATGTTATTTGAAGACACTGTTGGGCTTAAGAGGAATCTTCCGATCAGAAGGAAAGTATCTCCTTGACATGCTTTGGTTTCTTCCAGTTGTCTTCACTGGTGGTGCTAGGCAGGAAAAGGCTGAAGGGCCCAAATTGAATGCCATATCTCTTAAAGCAGAGGTCCCCAAACTTTTGAGCACCAGGGACCGGTTCCATGGAGAGAGGATCTTCTGAGGACCAGGGGGGGAGGCGTGGTTTCACGTACTGCCTGCATCCCGTGATGGGACTTTGCTTATTTGTGCGGACAGGTTTCTGGCATGCCACGGCCCGGTGTTGGGCCATGGACTGGGAGTTGGGGACCTCTGTCTTAAAGGAAGTTCAGATTGTTGTTGTTATTTTTATTACTTAAATTTATAAGCCAATGGCTCCAGCATCTCTGGGTGGTTTACAAATGATTTACAACATAGAAGCAAGACAATAAATAAAAGAAATTAAAAAGGGTAGAGATAGTAGAATAACAAGACAACTGGAAACAAAAAAAACTAAGTTAAAAGGAGGCTTCAATCATCTTCACTAGGAACTCAAAGCAACCTATGGAACGTCTGTCCTTCTACAACAGCTTAGGGATATACCACTGAAAAAGAAAAACAAGAAATCTAAGAAGAAACCAGCATGGCTGTACAAAGATTTTTCTGATAAACTTAAAGACAAAAAAGACAAGCACTAAAAATGGAAAGAGGGACACATAACTAAGGCAGAATATCAGCAGATAACCAGAATTTGCAAAGACAAAGTCAGGAAAGCAAAAGCTCAGAATGAACAAAGACTTGCAACAAAAGTCAAATAATTAAAAAAAAAAAGTTTATTTCAACATATAAATAAGAAGAAAAAAAATCAAGGAAACAGTCGGTCCACTAAAGAGAGAGGACGGCAACGAAATAATAGGCAGCAGAAAGAAAGCAGAGCTGCTTAACTAATTCTTTGCATCAGTTTTCATGCAAAAAAGAAATTATAGCCCAACCAATCAAACAACATAACTGAAAAAGACAGACTAGAAATAAAAGTTAAAATAAACAAAAAAATGATAAGAGAACACTTGTCTGATTTTGATGAAGACAAATCACCAGGACCTGATGGATTACATCCCAGAGTTCTGAAGGAGATGGCAGATGTTATCTCAGAACCATTGCACCATATCTTTCAAAAATCCTAGAGCAGCGAGGAACTACCAGAGGATTGGAAAAGAGCTGATGTGGTTCTCATCTCCAAAAAAGGAAAACAACAACAATAACACAGACCTAGGAAACTACAGACCAATCAGCCTGACATCAATACCTGGGAAGATCCTGGAAAAGATAATCAAAAAACAGATCTGCGAACATCTAAAAACAACTCAAATAATAATTAGAAGCCAGCATGGGTTTGTTAAAAACAGATCATGCCAAACCTATCTTATTTCATTATTTGACCAAGTGACTAAATTAGTAGAGAAATGCTGTGGCATTGGACAAAGTAGACCACAATCTACTTCTTGGAAAGCTAAAAAAAAGTGGGATAGATAGCATCACCATCAGATAGTTTTGTAACTGGCTGACAAACTACTCGTACTCAACCAGTAGTCCATAATGGTACTATGTCTACATGAAGGGAAGTAAGCAGGGGGGTACCATAAGTTTCTGTCTTAGGCCTAGTACTCTTCAATATCTTCATAAAATATTTAGATGAGGGACTAGAAGGGGAACTTATCAAATTTGCAGATGATACTAAGTTGGCAGGAATAGCCAACACCCTAGATGATAGGCTCAAGATCCAGACTTGAACACTGGGCCCTATCTAACAAAATGAAATTTAATGTAGAGAAAAGTAAAGTCTTACACTTAGACAAGAAAAACCAAAAGTACACATATAGATTAGGTGAAACCAGGCTTAATAGCAGTAACTGTGAGTGGGATCTTGGAGTCTTAGTGGACAATCTATTAAATATGAGCCAACAATGTGCAATGGCAGCCTAAAAAGCCAATGCAATCCTAAATTGCATTAACGGAGGGATTCAATCAAGATCACGTGAGGTACTAATACCACTCTATAAATCCTTAGTAAGACCACACCTAGAAAACTGCAACCAGTTTTGGTCTCTATACTATAAAAAAAGATGTTGAGATGCTAGAAAAAGAGCAACAAAGATGATTAGGGGACTGGAGGCTAAAACATATGAAGAACAGTTACAGGAACTGGGCATGACTAGCCTAGTGAAGAGAAGGACCAAGGGGGACATGATTAGCAGTGTTCCAATATTTGAGGGGCTATCACAGAGAGGAGGGGATCAACCTATTCTCCAAAGCACCTGAAGGCCAGGCAAGGAATAACAGATTGAAACTGATCAAGGAGAGATTCAACCTAAAATAAGGAGTAACTTTCTGACAGCGAGAACAATCAACCAATAGAACAGTTTTCCTTCAGATGTTGGGGAGCTTCATCACTGGAAGCTTTCAAGAAGAGACTGGACTACCATTTGTCAGAAATGGTGTAGGGTCTCCTGCTTGGGTGGGACTAGATGACCTACAAGGTCCCTTCCAACTATGTTATTCTAATATTTAAGACAATTTGCTCAGATTCCTGACAAATGCCTTATAATTTTCAATCTCCTCTTACAGTATAAATATATCTCATTTCATTGGTATTTATGTAATTGCAAATAAATAATAATGAGTAACTTCAGGAACGAAGAATCAGCGAATATAAATACGCTTCATCACTGCATTTTTAGAAAACAGTAGAATGCTAAAACAAAGAGGAATATATTGTGTTTGTTTTGTTTCCTTTCTCTTTGTTTGCTTTCTGAAATGATGCTAACATTTAATTTTTCTGTAATTGTTTATCTGTAATCTTGTTAGACTTGTTCTTTAAAGTCATAATGGGAGATTGGAGGGGGATTTACTGCTGCATGAAAAATAAACACAGATACACAGAGAGCAAATGTCAAATGCCATCTAAAGATGTCAAAATATTATGACATTTTCTATTGATGTATTCACTAATGAATAAACTCTCACTTTCAGAATTCAAAAAGGCAAGTAAACAGTCCTTCTGTAGATCATGCTGAAAGGCCCCAAAGATATGTGGCTTGGATTAATCCATGAATTGGCAATAGTTAACTTTCTGCATTCCAAATACCTGCCATATGCAGCATATTGCCATCTGCTACCTGAGGGAAGGCTGGTTAGGATGATAGCAGAAAATGGCAAGTTAACTTAAGTGTCTTGGGATCAAATGGATGAGAACACAAATGCCTCTTTTCTGGCATTATGCTGCAGTCTCAACATGTGTTGGAAATGTCTCAAGATTGGTTTTTCATATCAACTTTTATTAAAAAAATAACTATGGATTTAGCTCTTTGGAGCTATTATTTAATAAAAATAAAGATATTTTATCATTTTCTCTATTTCTATATCAATGTAATATGAATTAACCAGAATGAACTGGTTAAAAGTTATAATTAGCAATTATTCTTTAGCTAGCTATTTTTTTTAACTATCTTCTGATATGATATCTGGTTTAATGGTATTCCAAGGAATCAGATAAAGAAGTAAAACTTACCCAACTACAGTGAGTTAAATAAATTGGGTCCAGATTGATTTAAAGACTATATTTTATTGACTTGTTATTACAGAACATAAATCAAAGCAAATCATATACAACAGTGGTTCTTAACTTGTGGTCTGTGGGCTCCCGGAGGAGCCGCAATGTTGTCACAGGGGGTCCGTGAAGGCTTAAGGCAGTCTAGTGCTTTAAATCTTGAGTTAGGTCTTGGGGTCTGTGGCCATGGTCCATGGCCACAAAAGTTATTTAAAGGGGGCCCATGGGGAAGAAAAGGTTGAGAATCACTGATATACAATAAATGGGTAACATAAATTATCAATATTTAAATAAATGAAATAAATAGGTGCTCATCTATCTTTCCACAGGACCATCTGCTGGTAATTTCTAACATATAAAAATACTGGTTCTGTATCCATAGCTTTTTCTATACACATTGATTAAATGCCTTAAATATGTATAATATTTTGTTCTATTAAAGGGAATAGTGAAATATCTTATTAATTTATAAAAAAAACTATACACAAACAAACATTTTTTCAGTGTATTAAAAAAATATAAATAGCAAGCTTTTCCCCTTCTTATAAAAAACTTCCTTAATATCCAGGATGCTAAATATCAGGCACCAAGCAATGAAGCATACATTACTTCTGAAAATTGAAAATAAATGTTGACAAAAAGCCTTGAAGAATTTACTAATATACACTATTGCTTTGACCACTCTATTACAAAGTGTTCTTTTAAATACAGATCCAAGATGAATTTGTGTTTTGAAATACAAAACATTTCTTTCACCACTGTATATGGTCCATTTTCATATATAAAAATAAAATGTAATATGAATCCAACTTGATGAGAAACAAAAATATTATCTATACATAATGCCAAGAATTATTCTCAAATAGTAATAGATGTCTTGTATGTAATCCCACAACTACCATTTGAACCCCACTGGCATTGACAAATTCACTATCAGTCAATTGCAAAAGGCAGCCTTACTTGGAACAACTTACATCTTGTGACACTATCAAACATCCACATCTGCCTATCCCAGGTCCTTGGGAAGGATTCGATAGGTAGACAAAAATGCCAAATCCAGTTTGAACATTTGGCTGACTAGGTGGTGAACTGTAATATTATTTATGCACAGCTGTAAGTACATTTAGATTTCTGAATGAAGTTCAGCCCAAACCAAACAATTAGCATTTCTTTGACTTAGATGAAATAACAGACTTCAACTGTCAATTCAGATCATTCATTAAAAAAAAAAGCTGTTGAGAATGAAATACTGATAACCTTTTTATCCTGAATTAATAATCCAAAATTTTATTTTTCTTTCTTTTGCAATATAATATGAAGAAAAACTAAAAAATCAAGTTCCAAGATGAGTGAAATTCATTTTCTGTTTTTCTAGGGAGTGAAACAATTTGAACTGGGAGAGAACTATAAATATAATTCTTATGCATATCATATTTATTTGTTTGTTTTTATTTATATATAAAATTTAAAGACACACATTAAATCGCCCACATTCATCATACATTTAATATAAATAAAAAGTTGTTTTAAAAAACAACAACAGCAAATGTCACCAGTTATAGCAATTTCTCAAATTATGTATCTTTATTTAAAAAGAAAACAAGAAGCTAAAATACAGGAATACTTAATTTTGTAGTCGATTTCCTATTGGTAATTAACATTTTGAAACAGAAGTGCATCATCTCAATTCAAAACATTGTGTTCATGTCAATGCAAAATATTATTGTGGGGGAAAATTACTGTATAATAGCAGTCTTCACCACAACTTGCCACAAACTACTCATAAAGGACATATTTCCATACACGGATGTGTGAAAAATTTAATGATATTTTGATAATCTTATCAAGATCAACAAACATCCAAAATACATTTCAAAGCAACCATTCATCTCTTTTTCCTAAGCCAAATTTTCCAGACATTTTGTTATATTTGTTGCATTTTTTATTACCAAAATGTTCTTTAATACAGTTGAAACATTCCAAAAGATACGAGAAAGAATTTTACCTTGCGGATTCCTCTGCTCAGTTCTTCTCCGTAGTTTGTCCCTAGGATCTCAAACAGAACATTGGGGTTTCCGCCATTCTCTGCAAATTCCAGGTCTCCGGTCAAGCCATTCACTCCACCCTGAATGCATTAAAAACAAGAGGGAGAAAACTTTCAGATGTATATATTTCAAATATAGCTTCCTGTCCTCACTCACAACATAATATAGACATTCAACGCTCATTATGCAAAATGTTTTATGCATCTGTGAACTCTTAATAACTACAAAAGTAGAATAACAACCTGAAGAAATGTAAAATAGTTGCAATATTTTTAATATATTGGCTATTCCTTTCATTTACTTTTTTATGCTTCCTTAAAAAAACAACACCTGTGAAAACACAAAGGTAATGTGTCTAATGTATGTACGTATGTAAGGAGTTTCTATAGCCGCCCATCTCAGTCAATGACTCTGGTAGCTTACATCCAAATACTTAGTTTCCAGTACTCAATCTGATCAGTCATGTATAACACAGGCAATTGTTGAAGCCTCTACAGAAAACAACATTTGATTAAGTTAATGAAGGGATCACATTTTGTGAATATTAAAAGCATGAATATTTTTCTGAGCAGGTAGAAAGATCCACGTCCTCTGGTAGGCTAGCTTGTATTTAGAAATGGATTGCAACACCCACCTTTGAACTAGATCTGTCAACTATCTAAATGTGTCCCACATGGTATAAAAGAGACTACTGCACAGATTTCAATAAGTCTGTAAAAAGTAGATTAGAAAAAAATGGTTGTCTTCTTAAAATAGTCTAATATTTTTTCTAAAAGAAGAGAATCTCATGAAAAATATTGCATAAACAAATCAATAGTGTTGCATTTATTTGCTTGTATACTCTATCAGTACAGGTAGTCCTTGACTTACAACAGTGACTGTTCAAAGTTAGAATGGCAGTGAAAAAGCGATTTATGACAGTTTTTCACACATATGACCATTCCAACATCTCCATGGCCACATGATCAGAATTCAGATGTTTGGCAACTGATTCATATTTATGATGGTTGTAGTGTCCTGGGGTCATGTGATCAGCTTTTGCAACTTTCTGACAAGCAAAGTCAATGGAGAATCCAGATTCATTTAACAACCATGTTACTAACTTAACATAGGTAATGATTCACTTAACAACTGTGTCAAGAAAATTCGTAAAATGGGTCAAAACTCACTTAACAAATGTTTTACTAAGCAACATAAATTTTGGGTTCAATTGTGGTTGTAACTTGAGGACTACCTATATCTTTCCTGTTAAGCACAGTGCACCTAGAATCCAAAACTTGATTTTTCCAAAATGAAGCCTAATTAGTTAGGATAAAAAATAACTTTTGTGTCTCCTATTTCATAAACCATCACTATCCATCACCAACAATGAGCCAGAAATCGGAACGAGGACTTAGATTTATGGAGCATTCTTGAGATAGAGGGAAAATAGCATCCACAGCTCCTTTTTCCATAAGGCACATGAAAAAAAGACTTGGTTTTTGTCAATAACTTAAATAAATGTGACTGAGAAAACCTAGAGGGCAGTTAAATGTAATAATGTGGCATCATTTTTCTTTAGAGTGTATTGTTGGTATCAGCCTTACTTAATAATTCACAAAGATTACAAATGGAATGGCACCGCTATTATTTCATGTGATTGCCCCAGTCAACATTACTTGAAGTGTCTTTACCGAATAATGGGGAAATTGTCAGATGCTTGAATAATGAAAATAGGGAGTTTTTAAACTCAAAGCACCTTGATAGATTCCAATTAGAATAACAAAGGAATGGTAAAAATGATCTAATTTGTTATATTTTTCCCAGTTTTGAGATATCAGAGCAGATTTCTATTTTGCTCAAATGGGATTTGTGATGATCTTTACTTTTATGAATTTTCTAGACCTGATGGATAATCTACAAGTAACTTGTGCTGATTCCTTCTTGTAGTAGGTTTATTCCTATAGTATATATTCAGATTAGATTCCATTTAAAGTTCATATTGTAACCCAAATGGTATACATAGGGCTGACCAGATCATACAGGTGATAAAACATTTAAATGTTTATAAGAAAGAAACACCGTTGAACTACAAACCTTATACAAGCAGTCCTTGACTTATAACCATTCATTTAATAACAATTCGAAGTTACAACAGCACTGAGAACAATATTTTATGATCCGTCCTCATATTTATACTTGTCATATGATCAAAATTCAGGCACTTGGCAATGGGCATGTACTGTATTGATGATGGTTGCAGCATCCTGGGCTCATGGGATCGCCATTTGCAACTTTCCTAGATGGCTTCCAACAAGCAAAGTCAATGGGGAAGCTGTTTTCGCTTAATGACCACATGATTTGCTATCAACTGCAGTGAATCATTTAACAACAATGGCAAAAACATCATAAAATTGGGCACGACTCAATTGCCTTGCTTAGCACCAGAAATTCTGATCCTAACTGTGGTCATAAATCAAGGACTATCTATATGACATATGACAAGTCCTTTAAAAAAAACAGCAAGCAATCATGTGATTAACATGAATACAGATTGCTGTGTAGTGTTGTGTGGTGACTACATTTCAGAGTTCCTAGAGTTTCATACTGGATTTGATGTTCATAAATTTTGGAAAACTGAGCTAATCCCCAATCAAAAGGCTACAAAATATATCATACTTAGATAAACACTGGCTTGAATAATCTTTTTGAATATTCCACTGAATTTTTAATTTAAAATGTATTCAAATGCATTGAAACAGTGCATATTGAAATAAATGCAATAATGGATTTTGGGGGGGAAATGCATTTGGAAACACAGAGTTTGAGATGGAAAACTGATTGCCTATTTAAACATATATACAGTAGCCATGAATGAACGTTTCCCATTCAGAAGGGCACAGGGGTTTTTCTAAAAACATTTGCCACCATTAAAAACCCAAATTTGCAGTCCAAATCAATTATCCTTCAAATTGTTTAAATCATGCTGCATTTCCATCCCTGAGAGCTGCAATTACTGAATTGTAATTGCTTATCTAGGGGCACTATGGCCGTGTGGCATGTTTCCATTTATTTTAATGGTTCCGGATTGTATCTTAGTCAGTAATACAATCTAATCATGTGGAAATTACAGTTTCTCATTGCTAAATAACTATATGAATATTAAAAATGGGTGATCTCTGCCTGATTGCAATTTGAGTTGTCTGCTAGTTTCTACCAGTTAAAAACAAAACAAGAAATTTAGCAGAATTTAATAGCTGGAGTCACCTGTGTGTGCTATGCTTTATAGAGAGAGGGGGGAAAGGTCGTGGCGAGGCTGTAAATGCAGAGGGAAAATTAGCCAGAGAACTGTCTGAAGTCCTGAATCTTCAGAAACTCCAATTATTATTTATGCAGTACACGAGCTGTGTGTTTTTGACAAACTAAAAATGGAAGGAAAAGCATTAAAAACCCAAAGCCCGGAGGTAATAGTCTGAAACCAGAAAAGAGATTAGAAATTGATTATTCCCACTTAGAAAGTGGGAAAGGAAAGGGAAGGCTAGAACCTGTACAAATCTTTATTTCTGACTGCTGAACTTTCGGGCAAGTGAAGCTCCAGACTTTAGAGCTGGTTTTATCTATCAAACACAACCTAGCCCCCTAGAGTAATTTAAGAAGCAAAATCGCTGAAGATTTATTGTTTTTATAAATGGTTGATGGACAGACAGGCAAGCATACAATCCAATTTTTGTGATATTCTGAACACATTGTCATTAGTATTGACTATAATAGAGCTTATCTGGATAATACTGTTTTCATAAAAATCGATATCTTTCTAATCTTTACTAAATCCTGCTAGATATACACACATAATAGAAATTGGGGGGGGGGGAAATGGCAATGTTAGGAGTAGAAAAAGTAGAACAAGCCTAATAGGGTTATATGAAGAGACCAAATAACGCTTTGGATACCCTGGGCAAGACAACCACTGGTGGTTTTTCATATTTAGATAGCAAGTGTTAGTCTTCAAAAGCTGCAGGATAAATGAAGAAATCCCCGCATCCTTCAAAATGGTTGAGGTCACCTTCTACTCAATAGAGAAATAGGGAATAAATATATCGGGCTAAAAAAAAGAAGAAGAAAAAAGGAATGGGAGGCAGCTCTCAAGCTGTGGCAATTTCATCTTACTCTCTCTAATTGAAGAGTGCCATCAAAATGAGTCTGAAAAAGAAATTTCAGTGTACAGCCATTTTGATACAAGCCACTTTGAACAATTGCAATGTTTTAGATCTTTCTCACACATAGAGAAGGTAAAGGAGTGTGGTGCACTCAGTTACTTGATGACTTGATTCTAAACCTGGATGAAAATTTTGTTCCAGAAGGGAAAGTGATAATGCAGGATGAGGTAGAGTTGTTGAGGAATTAATTCATGAAAGCTGAGCTACTTTGGCTCTTGTTCAGGATTTCAAAAACAAAGGAAGCAATTAAAACAAAATGAAGTTTGCTTATCCTCATCTGAAGATGCATCTGGTGTACATTAATTCTTCTGTATGTTAGTATGCATGTATGTATTTAGTTACAAAGTTTTGACAATGATGCAAAGTCTATGTGTAAGTTTATGCAATTTTCTGACATTTCAATCCAATCAGACTCTAGACCAGACATGTCAAACTCGCAACATCATGTGACGTCATGCAATGTATTGGGAGAGTTTTGCCATTGCCGGCAATGGGGTGGGTGCGGCTTCCGAATGACACGTCTGGCCCATGGGCTGGCAGTTTGACACCCCTGCTCTAGACAATGTATAGATGATGATATCAGAAAATAATGTAATACAATACAGTAATTTTGTTATCAATTGATCCACAGCTCCACAATTGCTCTTCAAAGACCTTCTGGAAAAGACACTGTTCACCACCTTCTGGGATGTCCTAAGACTGAAGGCGATCCTCTCTGAAGAGGGATTGGCTATTCCATTGGAAGACATCTACTCAAAGATCATCAATGGAGTCCCACCTGTCACACCTCCAGAATGACATGGACATTTTGTAGGCATTCTCTGGCCCTCTGAGTCAGGCAAACAGAACTGATCCTGTAAAGCTTGTCTCAGATATCCAGGCCACTAGTCTTATGCCATAATTAATATTAAAGAATAGGAAAGTGTCCACGTTTTTGGAAGATACATAGGTTGAAAAACCGGAATGGAAAAACCTTGAAAGTCAGCCCGATTACAAAATCTCTTTATGAATAATCAGTTCAGAACTTCAGCCAAAATAGTCTATTTCTTTTTCAGCAGGACATCAAAGAAGAAACCAAGGCAGAAAGGCATAGGGCAGGGAAAGAGAAAAAAAGAAGGAAGTGAAGGAGCATCAAAAGAAGGGATGAGTCTGAGAGAAAGAAAGAGAAAAGGCAACAGCAAAACGAAAGCGGTAACACTTGCCATCCTAACTGGGGACTGATCCTACTGATTGGTCTTTTCATATCTGGACACTGCACTATCTGCATGCAAAATCAGACATATCATTCCCTAGAAGATGAAACCATTGACATATTAAGAGACTTCTAGCCTTGCTATAAAGAAGGATTCCCGGAGGCTGTAACAACGCAGTAACACATGATAGGTAAATAGCAAGGCAAAGCCATGCATTTTGCTAGGCAAAGTGTGCAGTTATCTCACTTGCTTCTGTTTACATTAAAAAGTTGTCACTCTGCAGCTTGTGTTTAGATGCTTTCCTTAAAACTAGAGTTACATAACAATTACAGGTAGTTCGTGACTTACAAATGGTTGCTTAGACTTCCCTCAAAGGTACTTATGGCCCGGTTTCAAAGTTCTGACATCTGCTCCCACCCCATAGTCATGTGACCACATTTTGGGTGCTCAGCAACTGGCCCACATTTATGGCTATTTCCAGCTCTCCATGGTCCACATGACTGCAGTTTATGACATCTTTGCCATAAACCAGCATTTACTTCTGGCTTCCAGCCAAAACCATTCAATAGTGAACAATGGGTTCATTGAACGACCACAGCCTTTGCTATATGACTATGGCATTCACTTTATGACCACTACAAAAAAAGATCACAAAATTATGTTTGGTCATGTGATGACTTGCTTCACAATAATGACTTATGACCATAATTGCAGGCCTCAATTATGATCGTAACTCGAGGACTATCTGTATAATGTTAAATTCTAACCCAGTGCCAATTATCTCGACTTGTGATTTCTCAGATGTTCTTTTTCTTTGCAGAAAAGTATCTTTCTGTATGTTATTCTCCAAGTCCTTGAGATTTTTTTTTCATCTTCTTAGTGTTGCTTGTAATATTTACATGGTTATTGGAAATTGCAAAAGGTATTAATGCTGATTTTTCTTCTCAATCTGAATAAAGGCCAATAGAAGGAATTTCCTTTGAGAATGAATTGAAATTGATAGCCAGGGATCACGGAATAGAGGTTGTACAATGAAAGGACATTCACACCTATATAGACTTTGGGCAACTCATAACAAGATAAGAGCATTCTCCTTTTGAAAATCTCACTGCAATTGTGTTCTTTGAAATAAATGCATATAGGAAATTTTCTTTCCTGAATGAGAACTGGAAAGACAAAAGCGGTTTGTTCTCTACATGGCACTAATGAAGTACCTCAACACTTAAGACAGATTGTTCGTTTCCTTTATCCCTTTTTGCTGCTTTAAAGGTGTATGTAGCTGGTCATTGTTTCTGCATTGTGGGGAGAAATTAATCATTACTCTGAATAGCAGTCAAAAGGATACTTTTGTTTTCTTAACCTTATTTTCCAAAGGGTAAAAATATCAGAAAACAGGCTGAAAAAGTTTGTGAAGAAAAAGGATTTGTAGAGTGTATATGTGTATTTACATACAAGGCATGCTATATTCCAGTGGTGGCGAACCTATGGCACGCGTGCCAGAGGTGGCACTCAGAGCCCTCTCTGTGGGCACGTGCGCCATGCCCCGGAGATGGCAACTGTCTCTCTTCAACCAGCCGCCTGCTAACTCGCCGAGGTCCCACGTGGCCGGATGCATCCCGGCACGGCTGGTTTCCCTCCCCCCTGTCCCGTTCCTCCTGGTCTCACATGCTCTCCTTTTTCCGGGCACGACCCACTGCATCACCTCCTCAGCTGTCGGCTGGCCATCCCGCTCAGAGGCAGTTTCTTTGAACTGCTGGCGGGCTGCGGAGCCCCAGAGTGCGCTGGTTGAGGGGCCAGCAGGCTGTATTTGTTGGCCCCCATGCACTCACTGGCCTCTGTGTGCAGGGGCCAATGGTGTCAGGCAGCATCCATCCCAGCCCTTGCCTTGCCCCATGGCAATGGCACTCCTGCCCTGCCTCACCTCACCCCGCAGGACAAGCCTCCTGCCTCCTGCCCCACCTGCCAGAGACCCCTGGATCTCCAACCCTGTTCAAGCCCCCACAGGCGTCCCTCCCCACGAGCAACATAGAAGTGACCATGCCCACCTTGGCCACACCCACCCAATCTGCCATGACCACCACAGCCATGCCCACCCAGTGGGCCATGCCCACCTGGCACCTGGCGATAAATAAGTGGGTTTTGGGTTGCAGTTTGGGCACTCGGTCTCTAAAAGTTTCGCCATCACTGATCTATTCCCTTTCAGGGTTTTGCAAGGAACAAATGTAAGCAGAAGAAATTCAAACGAGGGGATAAGAAAAAAAGAAAAAGAAATTTAATTAGTTTAACATTTTTCTCCTTTTATTCATTCATTCTTGAACTTATCCCTATATATTGCAAAACCCAATTCACAAGTAGTCCAATCTCCTTGCATTAAACTTAGTTTAGGTTCCTTCTCATATATTCAATTATTTTTTGTCTAAGAAAGTGGGCAGGAGTACACTCTTTATAATTTTTTGACAAACACTTTTTCCTAACAACGTACCACAAACTGTCTGTCTACCAGCATTTGGATGTCATTTTTTTTGCATCAGTTTCCTTATATTTAGTAAACATTTTACCACGAATCACAAAGATACCTACTTTTCTTTTTGTTACCATGTATGTATAATGTAAGCATTCTATTTTTCATCTGAAATATAATTGTCTTGTATATTACATTAATTTTCAGATTAATTTCTCTGGCATTATACAATTTAACTAGCATTCATTGCAAATTGTTTAGGATCCCAGCTAATTAAACAGCATCAATTACATAAGAAATACACAACATTCATATCCCAACCACATACCTCAAGGGTCAGCTCAATTTAGCCATAAAAATATAAAAAAAGTCACAACTTTCTAATGTTCATAAACACAATTAGCATAAATATTTATGATATGTAGATATACATCTATATAATGATTCAGTGACATTGTAATTGTCAGGTTTCAGCATTTTAATAATTACCGTAATAATACAAATTATGAAGTACTGAAGCTCACTTTTCTCAGAAAGATGGATTAGCCTAGCTACTTCATTAAACTAACAAAACCAGCAAGCTTTAAAAGATTTTGTAGAACTATTGTTTAAGAATACCCCCCATATTTTCTTATGTACTGAGGCATTTAACACCATTACTGCCACCACCAACAACAAAATCCAAACCAATTTTTAAGCATTCACATCTAAAATTGGATCAGATGTCAACAACATGAAAGAATAATAAATGCTCTATGTGGATCTTAGTGCCACAGAAACTCAGACTGCCTTCCTGTTTATTAGTGAATTACCAGTGGCTGAGGGATGTGGCAATGAAGATTTTGCTGTTGACATTCTGTACTTATTGTTTTAATTCTTACTTTTTTTGTAATGCTTCCATGTTTGCCTGGATTGCGAAAAATGATAGATAACCAGTGGGATGACATATCCTTAATTGTTGGATACATATATGTGTATATTCAAAGGATAAACTCTAAATATTAGATTTTCTACTGAATGCCAATTCAGCGATACTGTCTATAGGTAGTTCTCGACTTATGACCACAATTGATTTCCATTGCTAAGTGAGACAGTTGCTAAGTGAATTTTGCCCCATTTTACGACCTTTCTTGCTACAGTTGTTACTGCAATTGTTGAGTTAGCAGCATGGCTGTTAAGTGAATCTGCCTTCCTCGTCGACTTTGCTTGTCAGAAGGTTACAAAAGGTAATCACATGATTCCATGACACTGCAATTGTCATAAATGTGAGCTAGTTGCCAAGTGTCCAGATTTTAACCATGTGACCATGGGAATGGTCATAAGTGTGAAAAATGGTGATAAGTCACTTTTTTCAAGTGCTGTTGTAACTTTGAACAGTCACTAAATGAATGGTTGTAAATCAAGGACTACCTGTACTTATCTGCTTTTAGACCCAGGAGCATATATCTATGGCCGGTAGACACTCCTATAGGACAGTCTGGTCTGATTGATGCACCTTGGTTTTTGTAACTGCTATATTGCAGTTCTACTATTATGATCACTTTTGCTTTGCCTCGGCTGACAAAAGAGGGGAGGAGAGCCAGTGGCCTGGAGGTTAATACATCTGCCTAGTATGTAGGCTGCCTAGGTTTGAATCCCATAAGGGTATGGCTAGCTGATGAGAGCTAAAAAGCTTGAAATAGCTATTCTAGTCTCCCATTTAATTCTTTAACTCTTTGTCAACAAAAAAAGAAATATATATACACACACACACATTTTAGACCTGTGCAGATCATTCACAGGACACATTGCTATATGACTATCATATAAGAGTGTCTACTGGCCACACACACACACACACACACAAAGTTGTAAAAGACAACTGAACCATTTCTGAATTCACCAACCATATAGTAAAAGGCATATGTCTTAACAAAACTCATATGTATTTCATCAACAGATACAATTCATTAACTATATAAAAACCTGACCTCCTGCTGAAACCCAAGCCTCATGATTTAAAGTACCTTCTTGATTGTATCCAGCATAGATCTCCCTCCTTGCCAGGGTTTTGAATTCTTCCTAATGCATGTCAAGCTAGCCATACTGTGCCATTTTCGGTCCTCCAGCTTCTTATGAAAAGCATTTGCCAACAACAACACGGTATCGTATATGTAAAGGTTGGTAATCTGTCAAAGAGATTAAGAATTGATTATAAGTAACTAGCGCAGAACTCAGAGGCAGTTTGTCTCAGCTGTCACCACTCAAGCTTTCATGAACTTAAATGTAATATCACCACAATAGATTGCCTCACATTTTACAAACCACTGGGGCCCAGAGGCTGTTACGTGATTACTAGTTAATTCAGTTTGCATTTCATAAGTGAAGGCATGTTTCTGGCTGCTACTTGAAATGTTACACTTTTTTAATCCAAGGGTTATTTCAATGCATGTCAAGGATTTTATAATGTCTTGATAAGGACTGGTGTCAGGTATACTCATATATGAACAACTGCATACAACTTGTTGTCCAGGTATAAGTCCTCACTGCACCAGGACATCCTTCTGATTTCCAAATGCAGTTAAGGAGTATAATAATAATAACAACAAAAACAACAACAGCAGCAGCAGCAGCAACAACAACAACAACAACAATAATAATAAAGTTGGAAGGGACCTTGAAGGTCACCTAGTCCAACCCCCTCCTCAGGCAGGAAACCCTATACCATTTCAGACAAATGGCTGTCCAGTCTCTTCTTAAAAACTTCCAGGGTTGGAGCATTGGATGACAAACTTCTACACATCCTCAACTGTGAGTTTCATGTTTCAGATTAATATTCCAAACAGGTACAGTATTTCAAAAAAGGCTTTCCCAAAGGTATCCTCTATATCCAAGGTCTAACATTCTGACATATGTATGTTTCATGTACAGAAACACACAGAGAGTATGTGTCTCTGTACATGCAATTCCAACCATACATTTTGACCAGATAGAGAGAAGCCATTTCAGACCAGAAAATTATCAATTTATCAAATTAGTTTTTTGTTTGTTTGTTTTGGTTTTTCTTTTTTAAAAAAAATCATTATTGTACATTGGAGTAAAATCCATGTTCACATTTTTTTTATGTGCTTGAAGCTAAACGTTCAGAATGAGAAGCATGTCAGTAGTCTAAATATGTACAGTTCTCTGTAAATGAATGAGCTTCTCAACCATTTTAATATTTGAGCCATTTTAATACTTCAGCATAGTTTTTTTCTTTTTTTAAAAAAAGTAATGCCTTTATATAAGAAATGGTAAAGAATATTGTAGGCATTTAGAATTTACAGTTAGGTCCATAAAAGGAATTTCTAGGTTGTGATGGACAAACCACAACCAACAATTTAAATACATATAGTCCTTAAATCAACTTTCTTTCTATAAACAATCACTTCATTTTAGAAAAGGAAAGAAGAGAATGTGATTATAAGAGAGGAAGAGAAAAAAGAATGAAAGAGAAAGATCGGCTTGGAGCATCATATAGTTTTTAGCAACTTCTGCCTAAAAGGATAGAATAGGAACAAAAGCTCTTGATATGAATAAACAAAAAAAATGAAAAAAAATATGAAAAAAATCTTCCTGCTAGAGCTCAGAGAACAGGCAATGAAAAGTTTCTGGGCTACCCAATGCTTATCATCATCCTAATTTATACATGGTCTTTGTAGAATTAATCTTTAAAAAATGAAGCATTTTGTCTTTTGCATTAAGCAAGCAAAGTCATTAAGGTCACTGGCAGCTTCTCCCAATAAAATGATTAAAAAAGCAATTCCTTAGTTTAGACAAATACTGAGACATTCTCACAGTTCACGCTGATTCATATATTGGGTCTAATGAATAAAGGTTATGAATAAGGTCTCTCACAAATTACTGTGAACAAATTATACCTATCTTCAACTTCTTAAAGCTGCCATATATTTTGCAACGTTTGCATGACTTCGAAGATAAAAAACTTCAGTTTTGGAAGCAGCCAAATAAGCCTTGCAAAAGATGTGCTACTTATATGATTCATGCAGAAGTGTTTGCTCATGCTAATGGCCCTTGTGAAAAATGTTTTTTTTTAATGCTCTGCACAACTTCATCATATAGCCATGCATTTAAAATCATTCTTATGCAGATGGTCTTCAATTTACAATCAATCATTTAATAATCTGATGTTATGATGTACCCCACAAAAGCTACTTATGACCCGCTTTCAACGTTATGACAGCTGCTGTACGTATACACACACACCCTACTTGTGGTCATAGGATCACATTTTGGGCACTTGGCAACCTGCTCATCCTGCAGGCACGTGACTGCAATTCCTGATTATTATTTTTTTTGCTAGTTTCTGGCATTTACTTCCAGTTTCCAGCAAAAAAATGGCCATTAGGGAATATTGATTTGCTTAATGACAGCAGTGCTTACTTAAAGACCACTGCTTTTGCTTAATGACTACTGCAAAAAATGTTGAAACATTGGATCTTGTCATCTGATGCCTCAACTTAGGACCACAATGATTTATAGGTAAATCTGGGCTTAATTACAATTGTCTGTTGAGGACTACCTATATTTCTTCACTCAATATTAAAAAAGACAATTGTTGCCAAGAAATAGATATTTTTAGTCTTTATGTATACTGTAGATGAGCACTTGTGTCATTGTCAATCACCAGGAATTCATGTATGCTAATTTATTTTACGTTAATTTTTATATCTCAATTTTCCCCCTGTGACTTTAGAATACTGTATTAATCACAGTGACCTCAAAGCATATTATATTTTGGGAATTGGAATTCTGCTTCATATATTTATTGTGGTCACATGTAATCAAAAGTGGTTGCTTAATGTCCTGTATAATTCAGCAAAAGGCAATTGATTTAATGTGCATTTTAATATGCAATTTTTTAAGAGGTTTCAGAGTGGTGGATAGCGGGAACAAATGGAATGGAATCGAATAGAATGGAATGGAATGGAGCAGAATGGCACTGAATAGAATAGGCAATGAAAGGAGCAGTTTTTATGTTTGCTTTTTCAAACACTTCAGAAGAAACAGAGAGAGAAAAAAATCTGTAGATTGATTCTTGAAGTTTTGGTGTGGGAATTAGCCATGGATAAAGATAGGATTGGTGACAATCTGCTTTGGCTATGTTTGATTACATTGCTTGGGATTATACTGGTTTAGTTCACCATACACCTGAGGTTTACCGTAGTTACCTCAGAGCAGAACTGAACAGTTGAAACTACTATTAGTCAGTGAGCTGGACATAGTGATGATTTTGTCATATGTTATCTATATTTATCACATTCAAAAGATCTGCCAGCAGAGTTAGTTTTTCAATATATATATACTATCCTTATAAGTACTAATCATACCAGAATTTAGAAGCAGAGTCTAATGTATGCACAACAGAAAAGAGAGAAATGAAATGGATACTTAAGATTGAATAAACAGGGCAAAAGAGGTATGAAAAGGTGTTGGTGGAATTCCCCCAAAATCTAAGATTAAGTCTTAAAAACCTAGTTTAATCCTAAAATTATTCCTATAGATTTGGCAAAAAGGATAATTATAGTCAGGCTTTAGAATTAACAGAACAACCAAATAAAAGAGTTGTAAAGGACTTTGGAGGTCTTCTAGACCAACCCCCTGCTGAAGTCCCACTTCATGCTTCCCTCCATGTAGATGTAGTTCCATTGAGGACTTCATGCTCTATGCAGTTTGTCAGCCAGTTATGAATCCATCTGGTGATGAAGCTGTTTATCCCCCATTTTTCGATTTTACCAAGAAGTAGGTTGTGAAGACATGTATCAATATATTCCCTCCCTCCCTCCCTCC
>NW_015390759.1:0-9918 GCF_001527695.2 Protobothrops mucrosquamatus | reverse complement strand
TACTGACTTAAGGCTTATGAAATAATGAGTAAAAATTAAAATATTTTAAATAGTGTAGTTAAACACATATCTAACACCTTAAAAATGCTTGTTATGAGTACTAAAATCTATACATTCATAGAGTTAACTGTCAATCATTGATTGATATTCTTAACCTAAGTGTTAACCCATTTTGCAGAAAAAAGCTTGAAACAGCTGAAATAAGTGGACATAGTGTGCAAAACCTTTTTTGCTGGGTAAAAAGAAAAAAGCCATTTTTAAAAATACATGAGTTCAGAGTTTGTTTTGTTTTATTTTGGAATTTTTACCTCAAGATGACCTATGGTTTTGAACCAATCTGTATTCATTAATTCCCCTTGGAATTCATGTAATATTATAAGGGTAGAGTCAGTGCAAGACTTCAGCTGAAAGGCACTCAGAATGAAAAATCACATTTTAATTGAAAAGTCTGGCCCTTTTGAGCAGATTTTCTGAGAAAGGATATTTGCAAAGCAAAGGAACACATATATTGATCTCCAGAAAGCCATGAATATATGTGATTTCATTATGGACTGTGTGTGTGCTTATATGTGCTTTTGTATGTTTGGATTTATGAACCTATATTTAACTGCATAAGATGGATGAAAATTTCATTATATAAAAGCTTTTCACTTCCTCATCTACCTAAGTAATGATTATATCACAGGATCAGAGGATACCTCCATATTTTGAGAGAAGGGGTCTTTCGGGTCACAAAGTGATGAAGATATTCGGTGGTTCCCACGGAAACAGCGCTGACTGATGTTCTGGGGTACAGGAAAGCTCTGCCGAATAATTGTTAATCTTCCAATTGACTTTCTCACCAGATCCTGTACGTCTCCATCATTGATTTCCTGTAAGATAAACCACAGAATATTTGGAAAACTAAAAATACCTGCTGTGAGTTGTAAGGTGTGGGATACATTTAGGACACCATACAATAAGCTGAAATATCTATCAATATCCAAAAGGCTTGTGCTTTACAACTTTAAAACTTAAAGCTTAATGGAAACTATAGCCAAGAAGAACCCAAGGAAATTCACTGTATAGATTATTTAATGTTTTTTTATATGCAGACATGAAGAAGCAAAATAAGCAGGAGAGATATTATGAACATTGAAATCAGACAGACAGAAAGGATAAGATGATGAACAAGACAAGTCTCTTTTGTGACAGAGCATACAGGATAAAGTAATGTCAGAGCATTTCCATCTCCCAGGACAATGTATGGCAGATCTCAAAGTGACTGTTTAGAAAGAAAGAAAAAGGGACTTTAAAGGCAGCATTGAAGAAGAAATCGTTGAATAGCAAAAAGGTTTCAGGCAATCTCAGAAGGTTTCAACAACTATAAAAAATGTTAATACATTACAATTATTAATTGATAAGAGACTTGTAATCGGTCTCATCTGCCTTTCTATAAGCAACATATCTTCCTCTCCCTTTTCACCTCAATTCAATTTAAATCCTGCATCAGTCCAGGTGGAGATGAGCCTTTTTACCTCAGATTATTGGCAAAAAGGTACTTTGGTTTACCACATTTTTAAAAAGAAACAACAAAAAAGCACAGGAAAAAGTAGAAAGTTTGGAGGAAAAAATTTTTGGAGTTATCCTGTAAGAACTGAAATGCACTTACCCAAATAGACAAAAATGCTTGAGGTGATCTAACATGGATGAGTGAGTTTGGAAATAGAACAAACTCTGTCTTGAGGTCACTTTGATGGTGTACAGTACATGGGATTAAAACAGGATGGTATCATCCCTTTTTGTCCTCCAAAGATGGTTGGCAGGACAGTTGGGCAGTAGGGACAAGCCCTGATTTGAGGAAGAAGTTTATAAGTGCTCACAGCCTTGAGTTATAATAAAAATGATAAAGATGGGATATAAATAAATAAATTATTGATAAGAAATAAGGAAATGCTATCTTCAAGGTACTATTGAGAAAAGTTTTGTTTCTAAACCATAGAAAGTATAGTTTCCTACTACTCTGCATTGATCAGATGAAGTCTCAAGTATTTTGTTTAGTTCTGGGTTTTAAGAAGGATTTTCAAGAAGGACGCAGAGAAACACCAGCATATTCAGAAAGACAGTGAAGACAATTGGGGACAAATTAAGATTTATGAAGAGAAATTGAAGTAATTGGGTATGCTTAGACTGGAAAAGCAAAGACTGAAGGGAGATGTGATATAGTCTTTTCATGACTAGGACATATATAATAGATTTAAGCTGCAGAAAATCAGATTCTAATTAAATGTTAGGGAAAAAAGAAACCAGTTACAGTGGTTTAATCATGGAACTAGTTACCTAGTAAGGTTATTATTATTATTAGCGTATAGCATTGTTACAATAGTCTGGAGACGACAATGCAAGTGCAGAATACAGTTTGGCTTGCCAAGTTAACAGCCCTGTTGTAGGACATGCTTGCATATTTCCAAATATGCATCACAGGAGGGCAAGCTGGCTTCACACCAGAGAGAAAGATGAGTGGATCTTCCTGCAGGGTCACCCAAGACCACGTCCTTTCCTGGAGCTGCCTCGCAAATGGGCACTACAACCGGGAAGGTTCAGAGCTATCAGAAATCTGACTGCCTGCACAGAGCACCAACTTGTCTCCCCACTAAGTGGTACCTATCTATCTACTTTCATAGAACATGATTTCGAACTGTTAGGTGGACAGAAACTGAGGTGAGTGGCAGGAACTCATCCTGCCACCCAGTGCTAAGACTCGAACCACTGGAGCAGAGACCATCTCCAGCATCATTAAGCTACTAAACCACACCTCTAAACCTAGTGAGTAATGGGCTGCTTTTTACAGAACATTACCAGTCAGACCTGTTCCTTTACTGTAGTCTTTTGTTTGCTTCTTGACATTTTAAAATAAATAAAAAATGTTTTAAACCCCATCCTACCAATAGCTTTAATTTGGATTCTGAATAGGTCAGGGGGTTAGTCAGAAAACCTATTCAAATTATTCTGATGTTTTATTTTGGCAGGGAAGAACATGATTAAGTCCCATATTAATTCAAAGCAAACTTTGTCCACATTTATGAATCTGAAAGTCCATCTTTTATATTTCAAAAATCATATGTAAGGAAACAACCAAAAGAGTGGCTGTAATTCAAAGTTATTTTTACCATTTTCTTAGCTGATTATATAAATATACTTTATAAAAAATGGATATAGATTAAAGTATAAATAATGATTAATGTTGCTACCTAAACATATGTATATTTAAATTTCTCATAACTAGATCAGATATAATACTATTGTTTTGTTTCTTTAATGGTCCAGCAAATGTGAAGAGCTATGAATTTTAAACATCAATCATCTTGACTATAAGCCTATTTTATTCTTCTTCATAGCCTGTCATAGATTTCTGAAGCCATCTGTTATTTTTGTTCTTTATGAAATATAGATTTTTTGGGAAACAAAATAACACCTGGCATCAGCTGTGTCCAGTGTAATATCCTGAATTTCTGGTCGATTAATCCTTAATGTACCATAGATAATGGCTTCTCTCAGCTTACAAAGCCGTCTTATCATTTAGTCTGTATCATTTCAAATAGCCACAAGATGGAGAGCAAAGTTACCAGTTTTTACAAAATATAAACCATTTTTATGTAACAGCAATATAATTAGAGATGAAATTTTCAGAGAATTTATTAGTCATTTTACAAACCAATGCAACTGAAAGGAAAATGATTAAATAGTATATCTAATATTAATAAGCAGATATGAACTTGGCTATGAATGGAAAAGTAAATTTGTAAGATAGTCGGATAAATGAAGGTGAATATAGGTGTCCCAGGATAATGTTGCAAGATCCAATCTGGGTCAGTTACCAGGACCAGAAGTTTTGTATTCCAAGCTTTCAGACTAATCCTAAATCTAGCAGTTCGCATTGGTGTAAAACAGGGGTCTTCAAGCTCGGCCCTTTTATGACTTGTGGACTTCAACTCCCAGAATTCCTCAGCCAGGCACGCTGACTGAGGAATTCTGGGAATTAAAGTCCACAAATCATAAAAGGGCTGAGCTTGAAGACCCCTGGTGTAAAACTTGGTGGATGGATAGATGAATATATATTTATTTATTAATGAATCATTTAAATAATACATTAGGCCTGAGACTCCTAAGCTGGGAGAAGAGCTCCAACAGATTCTAGAAAAAACTTCAGAGCTGTCTGTTCAGAGTAGTGCAGTGTTAGGAATAGCAAAGATCCTCACAGACCCCTCAATCTCTCAGGCCTCTGGTAGAGAACACAAGATTGAGGCATAGAGATGAGAAGGAATACAATCAACCTCAGGTCTCCATGGAACAACTGTAACACACGTAGCAGGTTATTTCAGGATGATTCTTCTTACTTTACACCTCAGATATATCCACCAGGATCTAGAGAGAGTCGTAGTCTCTTCTACTTGTACTTCTGTATGCTTTCCAAAATCCATGTACTAGACAAGCTGTCTTTGAGGCTTGTAAGCCACACATTTCTTCTTCCCTTAACAAGAGACCTTGTGGTGCAGTGGTTAGAAAGCACTATTGGAGACTAACTTTGCCCACAACCTGGAGTTCGGCCTTGATGGGGCTTGAGGTTGACTAAGCCTTCCATCCTCTGAGGTTAGTAAAATGAGGACCCAGATTGTTGGGAGCAATATGTTGACATACAGACAGTACTGTAAAGCACTGTGGGGCAGTGTATAAGTCTAAGTGTTATTGCTATTGCTGTTTTATAGTATGATCCAAAGTGTTATCTCTGAATTTTTCTTTTTCAAGAAAAGTTGCTAAATTAACAGGGGGAAAACATCAAAAGTGTTTATTTACATTAATTTCAATTTTAAAAAATTGATACCTGTCATAACTTTGCCCCTTTCATTGTTCTTGCTTCACTCAACCCATTCAAATACGGCTATCATCACAGCATTAAAAAGTCAGATATGAATTTAGGCTAAAGAAGTTATACTTTGACATTATCTAATAAGCAATTCTGCCATTTAAGCAAAGTGTTCTGGATTGTGATTTCCTTACATTACGAGTTACTGTTCTCTTTTCCCAGTCATAGGCAGATCCCATACACCTAGGATTTCCTACATGTAAAATAGAATTGCTGCACACATGGTAAGATAAATGAATTATGTATCTTTATGTTAATAAGAAATGAACAAATTTTCATGTGAAACATCATGGTCACAGGATCCACAAAATAGCTGGCACCTCTTTTCTAAAATGCTTGGACTCTTAAAATCTCTACAAAGACATATGCTTTATTTCTCAATAAGCACAAGGCATTATTTCCTTAGTATTCAGATTCTGCCCCCCCTTTTAATTAGAAATCACAGCTTTTGTTTTGTTTATCATTTTGCAGTTGCTTCCCCAAAGACACATATTATCAAGAGAATAAAAATACCCTGAAAAGTAGGCTTGGGAAAGTGTAAGCAATATATGTTTTGTCACTGTAATGAGGCATTATAAGTACTGCAGAGAACAAGTTCTCAGCCAGCATTTTAGAATATAGATTATACAGAGTTTTCTTTTGTTTATGCTTTCAAAACTTGTAAAGCGGTAAACTCTTTTAATTTGTTGTTTTCTGTAGTTGTGGATAAATTAGAGTTAACAAAAAAGAAAACAGTAAACAGTAAACTAACATCAATGTTGCTTTCCACTGATCTAGTTACAATTATTTTAAAAATATGCATTTTTTATTTTTTTAAATTATTTGTCATATCTTCCAATCATTTTGGAATGGGTAAGCATGAGGGGAGACATTGTGAGGTCCCAGGTTGGACAAGAAGCAGGGAAAATAAATATAATGTGCTTTTTACTTGCAAAAAGGTTGATCCCACAAATATCTGAATTTTACAAAGTCTAGGGAAGTGTTTCTCAACCTTGACAAATTTACGTGGACCTCAACCTCCATTGAAGCATGCTGGCTGGGGAATTCTGGGAGTTGATGTCCACATATCTTAAAGTAATAAAATTGAGAAAGACTGTTCTAGAGTGATAACCTTTGAAACCTGATGTCTACCCATCCATTAAGATTTGTTTTCTTTCCGCCACCATTCCTGGTCTCCTTCTCATCACTATTTCCGATTACCTCCCACATTAAGAAAAGTTTTCCATATGAACTCACAATAATTATAGCATGATCAGCTTTGAATTTCTATAATTGGATTTTCCTCCATATGCTAGGCACTTGGAAATTGAGAGAAGGCCTTTTCAGTTATGGCACACCTTCCCAAATATGTTCATCTTGGCACCTAATCTGTTTAATTTTAGGTAGCATGTCAACATTATCCATCTTTTCTGAAAATATGGTAAATAAAGTGGATTTTTAATAGCAATTTTCTGCACTGATTTATCAATTTGTATTTTATAGCAATGTTAATATTGTTCTTACCATCTGCTTCTATGGTTAGAAGCTGCTTTTAATGGAAAGGTGAGATTACTGTGAATGAATATGTGTCTTCCTGGCAGCCTTTGATGCTGTAGATCAAATGATTTGGGTAATATAGAGTTGAATTCAGAAAACCAAAATGCTCTCAAGTTTTTCTTAAGAACATCAAAAACCAAAATCATCTGGAACCAAAAGATGGAAAATCATTCCATGAGCCATTCAAAATTTTGACTTTCGTTTTCCTTCTTTAGCTGAAGAGAACTGTTTAGTGTTAGGACTGGTAAGAATCACTTTCTAACATTCCTTTATTTTCTCCCAGCTATGAAACATTCATGGTTATTCTAGCTCTGAATACACAGTAAATTGTTTCTGAATTGTGAGCAGAGGAAAAGTGTAAAACTTCCCTTTTTAGAAGAAAAGCAGGATATAAAAATAACAATAAATTAATGCATAATTATGTATTTATATATTTATAACTCTAGTTATAACAGTGAAATGGTGTTGGATTGAATTTCTTGAGTTTTATTTAGCTAAGCTGCTAAAAGAATAAAAGAAGACGACTATTCAATGCTTAATTTAGCTGTCAACTGACCCAGGTTGCCCAGACAGCTGTGATTTTGGTCACCCTATCTCAAAACCCTTTTCCAAATATTGGATTCACTAAATTTATCAAGGTGGTTGACCTTGGGATCCTTGGTGATTGTTTGCCAGTTCAGATTTGGAAATATCAGCTCCAGGCAAAGAAGGAGATAACAAACAAATGGAATGCCTTGGTAAGGCCACACTTGGAATACTGCATCCAGTTTTGGTCACCACGATGTAAAAAAGATGTTGAGACTCTAGAAAGAGTACAGAGAAGAGCAACAAAGATGATTAGGGCACTCGAGGCTAAAACATATAAGGAACAGTTGCTGGAATTGGGTATGTCTAGTTTAATGAAGAGAAGGACAAGGGAGAACATGATAGCAATGTTCCAATATCTCAGGGGTTGCCACAAAGAAGAGGGAGTCAAGCTATTCTCCAAAGCGCCTGAAGGCAGGACAAGAAGCAACGGATGGAAACTAACGAAAGAGAGAAGCAACCTAGAACTAAGGAGAAACTTCCAGACAGTTAGAACAATTAACCAGTGGAACAACTTGCCTCCAGAAGCAATGAATGCTCCAACACTGGAGGTTTTTAAGAAGAGATTGGACAGCCATTTGTCTGAAATGGTATAGGGTTTCCTGCCTGAGCAGGGGGTTGGACTTGATGACCTCCAAGGTCCCTTCCAACTTTATTATTATTATTATGGCTCATTGCACAGATGACCTCCAAGGTCCCTTCCAACTTTATTATTATTATTATTATTATTATTATTATTATTATTATTATTATTATTATTATTATTATTATTATTATTATTAGAAATACTACAACAAAACCAAAGATATTCTTCAGTGGAATTTTCATTCAGACTGCACAATCTTTCAGTTCTATTTCCCCAATTTATTAAAACAGCATTTCTATCCACTAGCTCAGCTGAATTTTTACTTCTGCTACTGCAAAGACAAGACCACTATGAATATTCTTGCCCTTAGATTAAAAACAAGATTCATGTTTGGTTGACAGTTACCTCATTTATAATGATCCAGTGACAGTCAAAAGCAACCAAATTGGCTTCCACAACCTGAAATAGAAAAGAAAACAGCCATCAGTCATCTTATTTATATCCAAAGCCAATGATTGTCAAATAGCTGCTTCCCACAAAGGACAACAGGGGCTCAGGAGTGGGGATGGAGACAGGAAACATAGCAGAGGCGTTAAAACAAAATAATTATGAAACCCCCATATCTGAAAAGACTCACTTCACCCATTCTGTAGAAATAGAAAGGCTTTTTGTGCAAAAACAGTCCCAAAACATTTGGATTAATGTTTTGTTTGTTATTTAAACTGTGGGATTAGAGAATGAGGAAAGTAATTCCCATCCATCCATCCATCCTCCATCCATCCATCCATCCATCCATCCATCCATCCTTAATGTTTGATGATAAATTTAAAACACACTAAAATATTCAAGATGCACAATGTCTATGGATATTCTCAATTCATCCAGGTCATGATTGTCCCTCGGTGCTTTTTTCATGAGGCAACTGGACTTTTTTGTTTTTTCTTTGAAGATGTTTTGCTTCTCATCCAAGAAGCTTCTTCAGCTCTGACTGGATGGTGGGGAATGGCAGGATTTATACTCCTTGTACAAAGCTGGACCTTGCATTCTTTTAGACAGTCGTTGAAGCCCCTGGAGGTTTATCTGTGTCCTCAGGGTCACCTGAGTGGTGCAAATGGGTGTGGAGCCTTCTTGGAACTGTTGAAAGGACTGTGTTGTAGATTGAAGATAGATAATGTCGTATCTCTCCCCCTTGTTGAGAGAGGGCTGTTCAGCTTTGACATAGATAGCCTCTTTGACCTCTGTTTCAAACCATAGATGGTCAAAGAGGCCATCTATGTCAAAATTGAACACCCTTCTCTCAACAGAGGGGGAGGCATAAAAGAATGCAAATGACCAACTTTGGGTCAAGCAGCACAGTTTTTAAAAATTGATTTTCCACTGTAGCTACAGTAGAAGCATGTTTGGTTAATAAATGCCCTTGCTTGAATTGAGCTTAGGGAAAAACTTATTCTCCGCACTGGAGCGATATAAGGCACAAAGGGAAGAGACCATTCTTTAAATAACATCAGATTCTCAAGAGCGACTTAGCAGTAGGGAACACCCCATTTTTGTGAAGAAAGCCTAACACTGCTCCTGTAATTTCAGCAGTAGCAACTGAACTGGAATCCATCTGGCAGATATATATTAGTTTTTCCTAAACCCAGAGGATTTCATTTCAAAACACTAAAAAACAAGGAAAAGAGAAGCTGTCATTACCTAAGTAAACCAATGAAGATTGAGGCTAAGCAGTTGTTTTTTCCTAGGTCACAAAATGGAAATAGGTGGTGGTGGTAATAGTTTAAAAGAATGCTTAGGCAATTTCTGAGAAATTTAAGTTTAGTTCTACTTAAAGCGTCATTCACCTATCTACCAAAACTCTTGAAGAACATGTCATTGGCAATGAATGGACAATAACAAATGTTTTGTATAAAATAGGTTACATTATCTAAAACACCTTTAAATAGGAATCATATTCCATGAATTTAATGCTAGTGTGAACATTAGTTAAAGTTTATCCATAAATTCTCCAAAGGATATCTTTTAGCAACATTCAGTCCAACAAAGTATATGCCCGAATTGGTAACCTCATAACGGCTTATATATCCTCTCTTAAGCATTCAGAGCAGTGAGATATATAGATATTAAATTATGTCATATCCCCTATGCAGAGTTGCTCATGATTTCCATAAACACCCTGGTAGGGAAGTATGTCTCTATTTTTATACAAAGTATACTCTGTGTGATAAAATTAGTCCCATGGTGCCTCCTAGCAGTCAATATACCTTTACATGCCAGGGACATATTGTAAGCTGAATAGGCGATGAGAATG
>NW_015390758.1:134151-136219 GCF_001527695.2 Protobothrops mucrosquamatus | reverse complement strand
AAAGAATCAGAACCATAGTTATGTTCCAGTTAAGAAGATTTATTGCACAAGTCTATACACAAGAATCTAATCAATTAACGGTCAGCACTAAATTTGCATTACATAAGAGTCAATGGAATTCAGGGGGGGACCTGGACTTGAAGTGTTTGTGGACATGGAAGGATTCTAGGCTCTCTTGACTCCACCTCTGCCTCTTCTTCGCCAACATTACCTGAGGATTAATCATCCTTTGCTGTGATAATATAACTGAAACTTTGCAAACTATTTTATGTCCTGGATGAAAGATGATGGACTTCGACCACAAAAATCCACATTAAATCCAAACTAAGCTTTCTGTTGACTTAGGGCCAGATCACCTTTCAGAATAACTTTCCACAATTATTGTGGAAATAAAAATCAGAGGAGGGAATATGACATATTTTTATCCTGAATTCTTGGAAGAAAAGCAATATACAAACCTAACAAATTAATTAACTGGACAAGTATGTGTGTGGGAGAAGTGAAATGTGTACAGGAAGTACTTCGGTTACAATGGCAATTGGGACTGCAATTTCCATCGCTAAGTGATGCGGTCTTAAACACATCACATGCCCACTTCACTTAGCGACAGCAATCCCAACAGTCCAAATTGCTGTCCTAACCCCAGGACTGCATAAGTCATTAACCAAGAACTTCTTGGGACCATGACTTGGGAAGAGATAGGTGTCCCAGAGAAGCAGGCTGGCAGAGAACTACAGATGAGCATGCAGGTGATATGGGCAGGTGCTCTGGGCAGGTGTGTAGATCAGGGCTTTTCAACCTTTTCACCCATTGTACCACTTTTAGGATATGGCAATATCTGAGTACCACCAGTCGCCCAGCAAGGTGTCAAAAACTTGATGACCCCCCCAAAGGAAAAAAGTGATAAAGTACAGGTAGTCCTCGACTTACAACAGTTCGCTTAGTGACTGTTCGAAGTTACAATGGCACTGAAAAAAGTGCCCCCCAAGCCACAGCTGAGCAAGACACTTGCCTGCCCACCCAGTGGCGCTCTTCCTTCTGTCCAAGGTTTTCATTGTTATGAGCATTTCTGTTGAGGATTGGCAGCAGGGGTGGAGTGGGGGGTGTTTGGTTTTTATTCCCCCCATCTGCTGAATGGTTGCAGCAGGTTTTGGTCACTTCACATGACCCTGGGACACTGTGACCGTCATAAATATGAATCAGTTGCCAAGCATCTGAATGTAAATCACAAGACCCTGGAGATGCTGCAACATTCCAGCTGATCGGCACTTCTTCTAGGCTCAGCGGAAGCGCCAGGATCAGCGCCGAGCTCCAGCTGGAGTTTGGCGCTGATCCTGGCGCTTCCGCTGAGCCCTGACAGCCCTGCAGCTCCAGCCATCTCTCGCTCAGGCTTGTGTGGTGCTGCCACCGGTGCAGCTCATTCCCCTCCCCCGCTACCACTTTTTTAGGATGGTCGTGAACCACCTACCAGGTGCCAATGTACCACAGGGGGTACCCGTACCACTGGTTGAAAAGCCCTAGTGTAGATGCTGCAGGCAGATGCTATGGGGCACAGGTGGGTGAATGGCTGCAGCAGATGCCACAGGCAGGTGCTGTAGTGTGCAGATGGGTATATTGTGCAGTGGGCAGATGCTATGAAAGGTGGGCAGGTATGCAGGTGCCACAGGGAAGCCCTATGGAGCACAGGTGGGTAAGTACGAGAAGGCTGAATTCAACTAGACCCGCTCCAGTCGGGCTTCAGGCCGGGATACAGCACGGAAACGGCATTGGTCACACTGGTAAATGATCTCTGGAGGGCCCGGGACAGGGGTCATTCCTCTGTCCTAGTTCTTTTGGACCTCTCAGCGGCTTTTGATACTGTGGACCACAGTATCATGCTGCGGCGCTTGGTGGAGTTGGGAGTGGGAGGCACCGTTATGCAGTGGTTCTCCTCCTTCCTCGCCGACCGCACGCAGTCTGTATTGGCAGGGGGTCAGAGGTCGAGCCCAAGGCCCCTAACTTGTGGGGTGCCACAAGGGTCGGTCCTCTCCCCCCTATTGTTCAATATTTATGTGAAGCCGCTGGGTGA
>NW_015390758.1:109209-131421 GCF_001527695.2 Protobothrops mucrosquamatus | reverse complement strand
AGTCGCCCCCAAGCATGGCCCACGCGGAGCAGCGCAGCCAAGGACATGGCAGCCAGGCAACATACTCTGCCCTCACGCCCCATCGCGCACAGTTGATGCTGTGGGCGTGGGCAGAGGGCATGGCCATGGCACTGCTGGGCTGCCTGGGCGATCTGCGGCGGGCCCTGGAGGCAGTGAGTGGCCCTGCGGGCAGGTGGGGTGGGGGTGGGGCAGGGGGTGGAGCGGGGGTGTGGCCAGTTTTGGGGCACTCGATCTCTAAAAGGTTCGCCATTCACTGCCCTATGCTTTGCTTGTAGGAAGCTGGCAGGGAAGGTCACAAATATTGATCACGTGACCATGGGACTCGGCAACCGTCATAAGTGTGAGCCGGGTGCCAACCACCCAGATCATGATCGTATGACTGCTGGGGTGCTAAGACAGCTGCAACCTAGAGGACCAGCCATACCTACCACTTCTTCAGTGCTAGTCTAACTACGAATGGTTGCTGAATGCATGGTTGTTAACTGAGGACTACCTGTATATGTTATTATACAAAGGTCTGCCCTTTTTACTGATTCTAAATCTCCAACCTGAAGCTTCAGTGAGTGACAAAATTGCTAGCCTTGTGAGAAGAGGAGGAAAATCTTTTCCCCCGCCCTCATATTCAGCATGATGTGGATACTCCTCCATAATGTCTCACCTGACCCGCTGCCTTTGTTCCGAACATCTCTAACCCCACCAGTTGTCTTTGGATGCCACTTTTCCCGCAGATTAGAGAGATGGTTGAATTGACGGTCTCCACATGCAGTGCCTACCTCCATCCTCCCACAGGATCTGATGAGAGAGCACTGGGCATCTCCAGTGTGTATGTATGAGTGGCTGAGGATGCATATGCAAGGGCCGCTAAAGAGGCCGGGTCTACGTTTTCACTCACTCTCATCTGGGTTGGGGGCAGCCAAGATGGCGCTGTGCTGTTTCTTCACCAGCTCCACGTCCTCTGAGAGCTTCTCGATGCAGCCACGAATTTCCTCTACCTGGACAAGAAACACAGAGGCGTGCATCAATTCTCGCTCTTATGGCTTGCTTTAAACCTCAGGAATTAGGAAATAGGCTGAGGTTTTGCCACTGTCCCTAAGTGACCAGTTCCCTTGGGGTTGGGAAGAATCAGAGCCTAGGTTCACACATTACATTCCACAGTGCCTTGTTCAATAAACATTTGCTTGGGTTCACGCAGGAGCCAAAGACAGAAATAATCAGACCAGAGTCATGACAGCTGCATTTGCAAAATACTGTAAGATAAAACTGAACAGACCACAGGTCGTCCTTAACTTATGGCCACAATTGTGGGACCGGAAGAAATTCTGCGGGGAAACAAGGCAGTGGTTAAGTGAATCATGCCCAATTTTAGAACCTTTTTTTTGCCGCAGTTGGTAAGCCAATCACTGCATTTAAGTGACTCAACGCGGTTGTTAAGCAAAGTCTGCTTTCACCACTGACTTTGCTTATCAGAAGCCAACTGGGAAGGTCACAAATGGCCATTCCATGACCCCGGGATGCTGCAAGCATTGTAAATACATGTTGGTTGCCAAACACCCGGATTTTGATCACGTGACCATGGGGGTGCTGTAAAGGCCATAAGTACAAAGGCCTGTCATAAGCCACTTTTTTCAGTGCCCCTGTAACGTTCAACCATCGCTAAAGGAATGACTGTAACTCGAGGATTACCTGTCCATTATGGCAGGGCTTTTCAACCAGTGGTACGGGTACCACCTGTGGTACATTGGCACCTCGCAGGTGGTACATGACCATCCTAGAAAAATGGTAGCGGGGGAGGGGAATGAGCTGAACCGGTGGCAGCACCGCACAAGCCTGAGCGAGAGATGGCTGGAGCTGCAGGGCTGTCAGGGCTCAGCGGAAGCGCCAGGATCAGTGCCGCTTTCTAGCTGAACGGCGCTTCGGGGCTGTCAGGGCTCAGTGGAAGCACCAGGATCAGCGCCAGGATCCAGCTGGAGCTCGGTGCTGATCCTGGTGCTTCTGCTGAGTCCAGAAGAAATGCCGATCAGCTGGAATGTTGCAGCATCTCCAGGGTCTTGGGATTTACATTCAGATGCTTGGCAACTGATTCATATTTATGACGGTCACAGTGTCCCAGGGTCATGTGAAGTGACCAAAACCTGTTGCAACCACCCAGCAGACGGGGGGAATAAAAACCAAACACCCCCCCACCCCACCCCCGCTGCCAATCCTCAACACAACAATGGAAACCTCGGACAGGAGGAAGAGCGCCACTGGGTGGGCAGGCAGCTGTCTTGCTCAGTTGTTTCTTGGGGGGCACTTTTTTCAGTGCCATTGTAACTTCGAACAGTCACTAAGCAAACTGTTGTAAGTCGAGGACTACCTGTACTTTATCACTTTTTCCTTTTTTTTTTTTTTTTGGTCATCAAGTTTTTGACACCTTGCTAGGCGACTGGTGGTACTCGGATGTTGCCATATCCTAAAAGTNGTACAATGGGTGAAAAGGTTGAAAAGCCCTGCATTATGGCATAAATTAGGGTTTGAATCCAGCCAGAGAGTCATCCAAGGCTAGACGAGATCCTTGAAGCTGACTGCAGAGTCAGGAAATGAAAAGACTAAGATAGGCCCAGTCCATTCAACTGGAGCTATCACTGGCATTTTTTACTGCAACCTTCTCAAGCCTGAGTCAGCTAGGAATGTGAAAAACTGCTGTTCTGGTATCTTTAAAAGGTGTTAGGTTGGGGTAAACTATTGTCCCCCTTCCTCTGCAGCAAGGCCCACTATTGTAAGTTATCTCCCTGCTTCCTTCAGATGGTAGCCCACCAAGAACAAGATTTCATATAATCTCCTCCGGTAGGTAAGAAAGGAATAAATTGCAGAAAGTGCTGCTTCACTGCTCATAAGCAGTCATGCAGGAAACACAATAGGGAGATATTTCTTTTATAGGCAATTATTTAAAATAAGTTGCTCAGAGATCATTTTTTCCCCACAGAGCACATTCCAAAGCCCAGACAAAGAAACTCCAGGCAGTCCTCGATTTACAACTGTTCATTTAGTGACTGAAGTTACAATGGCACTGAAAAAAGCGACTTATGACCATTTTTCACACTTACGACCGTTGCAGAGTGGTCACGTTGATCCAAATTCAGACACTTGGCAACTGGCATGTATTTTCAACGGTTGCAGTATCCCTGAGTCACATGATCCCCTTTTGTGAGGAAGCCAGATTCGCTTTACAACTGTGTTACTAATTTAACAACTGCAGTGATTCATTAAAAAACTGTAGCAAGAAAGGTTGTAAAATAAGGGAAAATTCACTTAACAACTGTTTTGCTTAGCAATAGCAATTGGGGGCTCAATTGTGGTCGTAAGTAGAGGACTACCTGTAGTTATGGAGGCTGTTTGGCTCATCTGCAGATCTGCACTCAGACACACACACAGACACACAAAATCCCTTCCTTGGCCTAGTCAGGGTAGGCAACCTTGGCTCTTTTATGACTCGTGGACTTCAACTCCCAGAATTCCTGAGCCAGCCATGCTGAGGGGAAAGGGAGAGTTCCAAGCCGAGCCATGCTGGCTCAGGAATTCTGGGAGTTGAAGTCCAGGAGTCATAAAAGAGCCGAGGTTGCCTACCCCTGCCCCATGCCATGTTCAAACTCAGTGCCTGGATCCAAGCCAGCCTTTCTTGACCATCTGCCTTCCATCTCTTTGGGACTACAGCTTCAAAATTCTTCCATCATGCTGGCTGGGAATTTTAGGAAGTATAATTCTAAAGCAGGGGTCTTCAAACTTGGCCCTTTTATGACTTGTGGACTTCAACTCCCAGAATTCCTGAGCCAGCCTGGCTCAGCTTGGAAACCTCTCCCTTTCCCCTCAGCATGGCTGGCTCAGGAATTCTGGGAGTTGAAGTCCACGAGTCATAAAAGAGCCAAGGTTGCCTACCCCCGGTCTAGTGGAAGAGATGAGAATGAAGGAGGGTATAATTCCCCCGGCCCATGCTGGGAATGCAAAGGCCCTTTTACTAAGGAGCTCTTCTTAACCTGAGCGAAGCATCTGCCTTGGGATAAGAAACTCCCGTGCTTCCTTCAGAAGAGCAGTGGGCAGCAGGACCCTGGAGAAACCGAAAGCAGGAAGGCTGAAGCAAGTTGGCTGCTGATGTCATCAAAAGGCGACATCCAGGGGGAGGAAGGAAGATATTATAGGACATGGTCCTTATTCCTTGTGTCATCATAAATACATACTGGGAAGAAGGTTTATTGGTGGAAGATGCTCACTGTGTATGTCCCAAAGATGTGAGCTCCAGTTCAACGGAAGCAAGCTGGCTGCTGATGTCATCAAAAGGCGACATCCAGGGGAGGAAGGATGATATTATAGGACATGGTCCTTATTCTCAGTGTCATCATAAATACATACTGGGAAGAAGGTTTATTGGTGAAAGATGCTCACTGTATAGGTCCCAAAGATGTGAGCTCCAGTTCAATAGGGGACTCTCAACTGTAGCCCCCTCAAGTCTTAAAACCAGCAAGATGGGGGGAAAATAGTGTTTTCTATTCTTCAAATCAACATCTGACTAAAAAAAGGAAAACTTTTCCAAGAGAGGGTTGCGTTCTTGAGCATCTCTCTGGACACCATGTGAACAAACTATTGGGGTTTTGCAAAATACAACAGTTGACTTACAACAGTTCGTTTAATGACCCGTTCCAAGTTACAACACCACTGCAAAAAAATGACTTATGACTGTTTTTCACGCTTACGACCGTTGCGGCATCCCCATGGCCATGTGATCGAAATTCGGATGGTTGGCAACTGACTCGTATTTATGACGGCTGCAGTGTCCCGGGGGGTCGTGCGATCCCTTTTTGCGACTCTCTGACAAGCAAAGTCAATGGGGAAGCCAGATTCACTTAATAATCACGTTATTAACTTAACAACTGCAATGATTCACTAAGAAATGTCTCAAGAAAGGTCGTCAAAGGGAGCAAAATTCACTTAACAAATGTCTTGCTTAGCAACAGAAATTTTGGGCTCAGCTACGGGGTGAAAGTCGAGGATTACCTGTGTTTTTCTTTCTATTCCATTTGGAAAGAAAGGGGACCATTGAATTGGGGGGGGGGTTATTGTGAAGGTTGCATTTCCTTGCAAGTAATATTCTGGTGCGAAGGATCCATCCCCATTATCAACCTCCCCCTTCCCATTTACACCAATCCGTCCTTCCATACATACAATTCTCTTCGTACTTGAAGAAACTCAGAAACAAAACTAGAAGGTGTAAACCCAAAGGTGCTTTTTTCCAAAAGGCAGTTGGACTTTCTTGGGGTTTTTATTCCCACTTTGAAAATGTTTCACTTCTCATCCAAGAAGCTTCTTCAGTTCAGAAGCTTCTTGGATGAGAAGCAAAATGTTTTCAAAGCAAAAAAAACAACACCCAACAACCCCAAGAAAATCCAACTGCCTTTTGGAAAAAGCATCTTTGGAACAACCATGACCTGGATGATTGAGAATCTCCATAGACACCTGTTGGTCATGTTTACAGATTCCCTTCATATTATTGTCTATGGATATTCTCAGTCATGCAGGTCATGGTTGTTCCAAAGATGCTTTTTCAAAAGGTAACTGGACTTTGTTTTCCCTTGAAGACGTTTTGCTTCGCATCCAAGAAGCCTCTTCAGTTCTGACAGAATGGTGGAGGATGGAAGGATTTACTGCAAGGAATATAAATCCTTCCATCCTCAGCATTCAGTCAGAACTGAAGAAGCTTCTTGGATGAGAAGCGAAACTTCTTCAAAGAAAAACAAAAGTCCAGTCGCCTTTTGAAAAAGCACCTTTGGGACCTTTGAATTATTAAAAAGCTAAAAATGGTTTATTCTGTTAGAGCAGGGCTTTTCAACCAGTGGTACGGGTACCACCTGTGGTACATTGGCACCTGGCAGGTGGTACGCGACCATCCTAGAAAAGTGGTAGTGGGGGAGGGGAATGAGCTGAACCAGTGGCAGCACCGCACAAGCCTGAGCGAGAGATGGCTGGAGCTGCAGGGCTGTCAGGGCTCAGCAGAATTGCCAGGATCAGCGCTTCTTCGGGACTGTCAGGGCTTAGCAGAAGCGCCAGGATCAGCGCCAGGCTCCAGCTGGAGCTCGGCGCTGATCCTGGCGCTTCCGCTGACCCAAAAGAAGCGCCGATCAGCTGGAATGTTGCAGCATCTCCAGGGACTTGTGATTTACATTCAGATGCTTGGCAACTGATTCATATTTATGACGGTCACAGTGTCCCAGGGTCATGTGAAGTGACCAAAACCTGCTGCAACCACTCAGCAGATGGGGGAGAATAAAAACCAAACACCCCCCACTCCACCCCCGCTGTCAATCCTCAACAGAAATGCTCACAACAATGAAAACCTCGGACAGGAGGAAGAGCGCCATCGGGTGGGCAGGCAGGTGTCTTGCTCAGCTGTGGCTTGGGAGGCACTTTTTTCAGTGCCATTGTAACTCCGAACAGTCACTAAGCGAACTGTTGTAAGTCGAGGACTACCTGTACTGGTAGTACTGGTGGTACTCGGATATTGCCATATCCCAAAAGTGGTACAATGGGTGAAAAGGTTGAAAAGCCCTGTGTTAGAGGGCGACAGTATCCTTAACTCATCACTAGAGGGTGGTGTGAGGCAAAGGGACTTGAACCATGTTTGTGAGCTGATTCTAGGAAACCCTGTCCAAGGTCCTGAAACATTCAGCCTTGGCTCATACACCGCACAGCACCCTTTCAATACCTTTCAACTGAATCATCACATCAGCACTGACAGGGGCTTCCTTCCATGTTGCATATGACACATACTATAGTGCTGACACCTTTGCCTAACATGAGCAACGTATGAGACTGAGAGGCCTGTTTGCCTAAATCCAGGTCATCAACCTGCGGCTCCTATGATGTAATTTCAAAGAGCAACATTTCTCCAGACTGCAAGACTCCAGACTGTAATCATTGATGTCTTTTGGGAACAGGACCAGACATGCAAACACCAATTTCACAATTCCTAACCCTGCACTTCTCCACATCCAGCACCTGTGCATTATAGAGGCTGCACAGTAACTTTAGAAGATACTCTTGCATATTAAATGCCTGCCATTTGAAGATGGACTGGCTTAATGAGGGCGAGGAAAAGGTGCCTTGGGAAATGAAAGGGCTGCAGGCAAAATTCAGGTTTTCTCACCTATAATCCCCCATTTATTTCCCCATCTTTAAAATTGAGCCTCCATCAATATGGGAGTTTTTTTAATTTAAAAAAAAATCCAGCATTGGTCTGGATTTAAGGACCCAGCTTGCTTCCATTCAACAAACATCCTGAAAAATGTATCTCCTAGCTTTGTAGTCCAGTTCCAGTTTGAAGATTGAACTAATCCTGATATAATAAAGAAAAACTCTTCCAGCGGCATCCTCTTCTCAGCCTAAGAAGGAGAGTGGTCTGCTGCCAGAATCAGGGAGACTTCATGCTCTGGAAGGTTCTTTGGAAATTGAACCAGATATGGATTAGGACATGCCAGCTCTCTGCAATGCATTGCACTTCCAGCACCCAGTTAGCAGAATAATATTTATTTCACTTGCTGTCATAAGCTACAAATACAATATTTGGTCTCTAGTCTAGAGTCAAAAGTTATGGATTCTGACAGCTGTGGTTTCCACTTCTCGCGAGGCCAGTTTCTGTACCTTGTGACTCTGGAATTACGATGGTAAGTTGTTATGGTTGTAAGTCGAGGCTTGACAGTTTTTGACCTTCTTGTGGTGGCTGGTAAGCAAATGGCATGGTCCTTAAGTAAATGGATTTTCCCCAAAGGGCATTTTTTGCCAGCAACTGGAAATAAATACTGGAAACTGTCAAAAAACATTACAAATCATGGTTATATGACCACGAGATGCTACAGATCTCTTGAAAGGTGAGCCAGTTTCCAAGTGCCCAGAATAGGATCACATGAGTGGGGAAAGAGTATAGCAATTGTAACTTCAAAACAGGTCATAAGTAGCTCTGGGGATGTGTGTTGTAACTTTGACTGGTTGTTAAGTGACTGGTCATACGTTGAGGGCTACCTTTATGCAGATAAGTTGAAAAATATATGACCAAACCCAGGTTTCATTTCAGAAGCCATAATTGGGACCTGTTGTCTGAGGCAGGCCTTCATATCCACTTCAGCCTCTGATGCAAACCAAATAAATGATAAATAACAGCCTGAGAAGATCAAAAGAGATCTGTAATATTCAACTAAAATCTTGGTAGCCTGGAATTTTATCTATAAGAGTGGCCAGCTAGTAGACTTTGTTTGGCTACTAGTCAAACACTTCCAGAACGGCCTATCTTCATCTACGTTCAAAAGAAATCTGCTTCTGAACAGGCAAGTTCCATGTACTAAAACATAAAATCCAAATCAGATCAAATGTTTGATTTTGCCTTTTGCTTTCTTGAGATATGAATCTAAAATAAATTTGTGACTCTAAAATGAATTAACTTCCTTTGATAAGGCTGAATGAACAATGAACTAGTAATTATAAAAGAAAGATGATAGATAGATAGATAGATAGATAGATAGATAGATAGATAGATAGATAGAGAGAGAGAGAGAGAGATAGAGAGATAGATAGAGAGATAGATAGATAGATAGATAGATAGAGAGATAGATAGAGAGATAGATAGATAGATAGAGAGAGAGAGAGAGAGAGAGAGAGAGAGAGAGAGAGAGAGAGAGAGGCAGGCAGGCAGGCAGGCAGGCAGGCAGGCAGGCAGGCAGGCAGGCAGGCAGGCAGGCAGGCATTCTCCTGAAATAGATTTCTTTATAGAATAGAATTCTTTATTGGCCAAGTGTGATGGGACAACAAGGAATTTGTCTCCGGTGCATAAGCTTACAGTGTACATATAAACAGCAAGTAATAATTCATAGATCATAAATCATAGTACAATCATTAATCATAAGTTACAACCAACAATTGATAAATCGCAAGAAACCAATAGGAGAAGATAGTAGGAAAGATGAGAAGATTGAAAAACAATGAGAAATGAGACAATGCTGTGGGAATTAAGTGTTCAGCAGAATGATAGCATGAGAGGAAAAAACCTGTCTGGTTGTTTTGGCATGCAGTGCTCTATAGTGGTGTCCGGGAGGGGGGGGGGAGTAGTTGAAACAGATTAGGTCCAGGATTTGAGGGGTCTGCAGATATTTTATTAGTATTTTCTTAAATATTAATTATTGTTAGAAAAAGACATTTCTGGCAAATGTATTAAATAAAAACAAAGTAAGAAAGAATTAGTATTTTCTTAAATATTAATTATTGTTAGAAAAAGACATTTCTGGCAAATGTATTAAATAAAAACAAAGTAAGAAAGAATTGCAATGTCCAGTGTGACTATCTTGACTCAGTCCTTACAATCTGAATTCCTTACCTTTTTTGCAAAAATCTTCAAGGTTATCTGTCATCTTACCTGCTCAAAGAATTCATCCATGAAATGGTCTCGATCCACGTGTACCACCTCTTCCTCATCGTCACTGTCTTTGGCCTATCCAAGAAACAAAATTGATACAGATTAGATTGTTACTGGGCTCTTATCTTAAAAGCAGCAGTGATCCTCGCTCCCTTTTGCCTGTTTCAAACAGTAATACTGTAAATATAGAGGTAATATAAATGTTAGGAAATCAAATGCCACTTCTTGGGAATAACAAATAAACCCCCCCATTTTTCTGGACAGGAACATGGAGGAAGGAAGAATATTTAAGCCTTCGGATCAAATTAGAATAATGTCCTCTATGGATTAGCAACGTTTACACAATTGGCAGGTTTCAGGTATTTTCTCTATTTTCCCTGCAAGGAATCATAAAGGAATTAAATCTGAGTGCCGTTATGCGTGAAGAATATGTGGCTACTATTTCCAATTCTCTGCTTTCCTTTTCTTTACTGCATTTCAAATCTTCACTGCACACATAGGCACCACTTCTAGACTCTGCTGATTTCTCTAACTTTAGCAACATCTTCAGGGTGACTTTATGATTCTTTGCATATGCAAAAAGAATGGCATCCCCCCCCCAAAAAACCCCCAAAAGCAATAGAATCAATAATACCATGCAAGAAGAAATATTGTGAGGTAAAAGAGTTCTTGTGAGATTTTTTTTCCACTGCTGCATAAATCTCATGAAATTTGGTGCATTTTATTTTTCAAAATTTCTTTCAAGAAAATGTTAGTGCCCACATATTATGTGAAATGACACTGAAGTGTTTGTGACCTGAAAATATTATTATAATTAGCTGTTGCCCCCATATAGCTAAAGCGCCCAACTGAAAGACCTAATTTCTGAAAACAAGCATTGTTCATGGTTCTTAACAAAAGCTTGTAATGTGAAATCTGCTCCATTTTAACAGCAGAAATCCAAGACAATCCAGACTCCAGTTGGATGCATTAATATGATTGGCAGCGGGAAACCTAGGAAAACAGCCAGGAAATCAAAACACATTCAACTACACAGGCAGATGGGAATGTACTATATATCCAATAAAAATGTCTTTCCAGACAAACTTTTGCAATGAGAAAGATAGAGGCTCTGGAGGCAGCCAGTCATATTTACAAAACAGGGTAGAAATTCATTCATACTAAAACATCCAAAAAGCAAGGAGGAGAGGTTGTTATTATTTTATGTTTTGGTTTCATATTAGTCACAGCTTATTTATGGCCTCCTTTTAATGACAACATGCAGCCCAAGATTAAGCATAATAATAAACTCTCCGTCATGTTGAGCTCAAATTGGAGAGAGCAGTGCTGAAGAAGTTGGCTATCGCTTTCTTAGACCAGGGCTTTTCAACCTTTTCACCCATTGTACCACTTTTAGGATATGGCAACATCCGAGTACCACCAGTCGCCTAGCAAGGTGTCAAAAACCTGATGACCCCCCCTAAAAAGGAAAAAAGTGATAAAGTACAGGTAGTCCTCGACTTACAACAGTTCGCTTAGTGACTGTTCGAAGTTAAAATGGCACTGAAAAAAGTGCCCCCCAAGCCACAGCCGAGCAAGGCACCTGCCTGCCCAACCAGTGGCGCTCTTCCTCCTGTCCGAGGTTTTCATTGTTGTGAGCATTTCTGTTGAGGATTGGCAGTGGGGGTGGGGTGGGGGGTGTTTGGTTTTTATTCCCCCCGTCTGCTGAGTGGTTGCAGCAGGTTTTGGTCACTTCACATGACCCTGGGACACTGTGACCATCATAAATATGAATCAGTTGCCAAGCATCTGAATGTAAATCAGAAGACCCTGGAGATGCTGCAACATTCCAGCTGATCGGCACTTCTTCTGGGCTCAGCAGAAGCGGCCAGGATCAGTGCTGTGCTCCAGCTGGAGCCTGGCGCTGATCCTGGTGCTTCCACTGAACCCTGACAGTCCCGAAGAAGCGCTGATCCTGGTGCTTCTGCTGAGTCCTGACAGCCCTGCAGCTCCAGCCATCTCTCGCTCAGGCTTGTGCGGTGCTGCCACGGGTTCAGCTCATTCCCCTCCCCTGCTACCACTTTTCTAGGATGGTCACGTACCACCTGCCAGGTGCCAATGTACCACAGGTGGTACCCGTACCACCTGGGTAGAGAATGCTCCTGAACTCCCCAGTCTAGCCTGTATCCCTGAGATCTCCTAGTGGTCTCCCATCCAGGTCCTCACCAAGTTTGACCCTGCCTTGGGTTTCCAAAGCAGCCACAGTCAATTGCCGTAACAAGAATAAATGCAGTAATTGTCAGATGAAAGAATCAGGGCCATCGGTTAGGTTGCAGCGTAGAATATTTACTCAAGCCTATACACAAGAATCTGGTCGACAAAAGTTCAGCGCTAAATGGGTACCAGATAAGTGTCAATGGAATTCGGGGAGGGTTGAACTTGTGGGAATGCAACAACTCCAAACTGATGACACGTTTAATTCCACCTTCTCCAGCTCTGCCTGCTCTTCTCTTACCGCAACTATCAGTACAAGTCTGTAACTGAGCATGTGCAAAACTTTAGATATTTGAGCTTAGACATTAAATCCACCATTACCCACACACACACACAAACATATCATACACACAAACATACACCACTAGGTAGGCTTAATCCCTGACAATTTATGTTCTAGAAAATTAAGCATCCTCTGAATCCTTAAGAGGGAGAATTAGCAGATCTGTTCATAGAGGCCTTCCTGCTACAAAGAGCACAAAGTTTGTATCTCAACTCCTTCCTTACTTCTCTAAGTAAGGAAAACACATTGAGTCCACGCTTCTGCCTTTCCTTTTTTCTAACCTTCTAACCTTCAACACTTCATTTCTCTTTTAGGAATTGGTTGGGGAAAAGCCACTTAAGAGTTCTCCTGGCTGCCTCCATTTTTCCAGCCTGGGACTGAATTCATAGATATAACAAACCCACCGCCAGGTTTGGGAAGTAGAAGTGTGCAAATGAAGGCCAAAAGCCAGACGTTTCCCTATACCTAGAGTTCTCAAAGGTCACTGACTGACATTTTAATGAGTCTAAAACAGACATGTCAAACACAAGGCCCGGGGGCCGGATGCAGCCCGCGAAGTGGTTTCACGTAGCCCGCGAAGCCATCCTGGAAACAGTGAGGGAACGGCCCCCGCTGCCTTGGTCCTGGCCCAGGCCAGCCGGGAGCCAATGTACAATTTTGTGGTGGCCATCTATGCTGAAACGCATTCAGTCTTAGCTCCACAAGGCTGTCTAGAAATAGTGAGGAACCAGCCTCTGCCGTGTCGGCCCTGCCCCCTGGGTGCATGCTGGGGAGGTGTCACTCATTGTGAGGAATGAAGAAATGGACCATGCCTTGGAGCTTGCCCCGGTCCCACCCCCTTTTGCCAGAGACCCTCAGATCTGTCCCACTCCTGCCCAGGCCCCCACAGGCACCCTTGACGCAAACGATGTAGAGCTGGCCATGCCCACCCAGTAGGCCACACTCACTCCAGCCATGCCCACCCAATAGGCCGCACCCCCCCTGGCCATACCCACCCGGCCCCCTGAGGTCAACCGCAATGCTGATGCGGCCCTCAATGAAATTAAGTTTGACACCCCAGGTCTAAAATGAGAGACATATTACGTACAGCTATGACTAGAGAATAATCATATTAGATATATTTCACTATAACAGATATGTTGAGGGGGTCAAGGCCGTGCCACAATGAGATGATTGAAGTCCCATTTCTTTTTTATGCAGTGGGCCCACCTGTTGGGATCACAATATTCGGAACTCTGTCTAGGAATCCTAAAACATATAATCCTGAAACATCATAAAGCTGCTAGGTTGAAGAAATTCACTTTGAAGGGTTCGTTTCCAAGTACAGCTACCAGAGGTGGACATTCACAGCCCTCTGGATTTTATAGAGTGGCAGCGAGCAGCGCAGCCTGTCACCCCCCTAATACAAACTAGAACGGAGGAAGAAAGGGGGTGAAAAGGATTATTCAGGCCACAAATGGGGCAACTTTTCCAGCATCATTTAAACAGTACCTACGGGTAGTCCTCAACTTACAACAGTTTGTAAGTTACAACGGTACTGGGGAAAAAAGCAACGTGATATTTTTCACGCTTTATAACCATTGCAGCATCCCCATGGTCCCGTGATCAAAATCCAGACGCCTGGCAACTGACTCCTATTTATTTCGGTTGCAGCGTCTTGGGTCACATGATCACTTTTTGTGATCTTCTCGCAAGCAAAGACCACGGGGAAACCAGATTGACTTAATAACCATGCTACTAACTGAACGACTGCAGCGATTCACTTAACGCCTATGGCAAGGAAGCGCATAAAATGGGGCAAAACCCGCTTAGCAAATGTCTTGCTTAGCGTCAGAAATTTTGCACTCTTTTGTGGCCTTAAGTTGAGGACCACCTGTGTTTACTCTCCCATCAAGAATATATAGGCCAGTGATGGCGAACCTTTTAGAGACCGAGTGCCCCAACTGCAACCCAAAACCCACTTATGCATCGTCGAGTGCCGGATGGGTGTGGCCCATTGGGTGGGTGTAGCCCATTGGGTGGGTGTAGCCCATTGGGTAGGCGTGGCTGCGGTGGTAATGGCACACTGGGTGGGACTAAAAAGTTCAATCAATCAATTCCAACTTTGCAAGATCTTTTTTTTTCCGCGAGAAGTTGAAATTGACTGATTGAACCTTTTTTTTTTTTTTTTGCACACTGCGGCGGAGGCCTAAAGCAAAAAGGTTTTATAAAACCCAGCTGAAGGCCTAGGACTGGGGTGACGGTATGCGTGCCCACAGAGAGGGCTCTGAGTGCCGCCTCTGGCACCCGTGCCATAGGTTCGCCACAACTGATATAGGCTGAGGCTGACCCCCCAAGAAATAAAAATAAAAGTAAAAGTAAAAATCATCCTACGTCAGGGGTAGGCAACCTTGGCTCTTTTATGACTCGTGGACTTCAACTCCCAGAATTCCTGAGCCAGCCATGTTGAGGGGCAAGGGAGAGGTTTCCAAGCCGAGCCATGCTGGCTCAGGAATTCTGGGAGTTGAAGTCCACGAGTCAGAAAAGAGCCAAGGTGGCCTACCCCTGTCCTAGGTGATAGCCGCATTTTCCATTAATCGGCATTTTCTCCTTGTCCACCAGTGCAAAAAAACATTAGAATCTTTACGGGTCCTTTGGGGGAAATAACTGAGAAGGAACCTTGAAAGTTACAGCGACGGGCAGTAGCTAGATATTGCTGTATGATAAATGCCTTTCATTTTCTGTTTGCCTTATTAGTTTTATTTTATTCTTTGTTTGCTTTATTCTACATCCCAGCACTGTCTTGTAAAACACCTTCAACGCCAAAGGTTGCCGCATCGTATGCCAGGAAGCCCCGCCTCAACCGATCCTTCCTAACTTTTGATCCCCTGCCATTTGCATATGAGAGTTCTGAAGCAAGCCTATTGGCTCCTCCAATTATTTCTCTGCCAGACCGTATGGTTGGCTGTCTCATTCACGATTGGCTGTTCTCCAGATCTTTTTGCATTCGCTCTTTATGTTCTGGTAATTAAGCTACCTTAAGTCTGGATCCCTGACATCCTCTTATTCTCACACGTTATTGGTTGCTTCACTGGCTAATTTGCATCCTGGCCTGAGAGACAAGACCCGGCCAAGGTCATCTTGCGGAACAGATGAGTGACCCTATCTGATCCGACAAACAGACCATCCATCTCTGACAATGGCCGAGCCAGATGATTCAGAAGCAGCGGGGGGGGGGCACTTATGAGTCTATTTATCTGCTGTCAATCAGTGGGTGAATGTTGGCAGTCTAAAAGTTTGAGAACACTCTGCTCATGATGCTATCTCTCTCAGGTTTCAAGGATTCAAGGAATGCTGCTAAGAAAAGCTACCGGGATGATGACCAAACGGAATCTGATTATATACCAAAACGCGCTCCTGGATAGGCGTGAGGCCTTCCCTTTGAGGATGAGATGCAATTTGCTGATGATGGGGGGGGGGAAGGAGGGATTTGAAGCTGTATCTCTTTCATTTAAGGATCCAGCTTTTTGGGTGCTAACTGCAGATAACAGAAATACATTTATGTCCCTTTGCATCCATCCCACATCTCAGCAGCATTTCCCATCAGCCTACTCAAGCGTGCCTTGGATAGTCTAGAGGGGGCTAAGACCTGCTCGTCTGGAACGACTGTCTTGGGGGGGGGAAATGCTTCCCTGGATGTGAACGGTTTCAAACCCAGATGGAAATAGACCCGAGTCAATTAAGTTACTAAAAAGAACGCACAAGCAGCACACATGAGCCACGTGGGGACAACCGATAATACAGAACGGAGTTTTCCTCCGAGACACCCTTGCAGGTTTGATTGTAGCGCTCTTCGCCGCCCCCCCTCCCCGAGACATCCCTTGCAAACTCTCGCGCATCCTAAAAGTCCACTCTGCCTTATTTCCATGCGTGGATGGCTCCTACAGTTTGCCCTTCCGATGTGATTGACTTCTTCCAATTTCCCTGCTTTGCATGACTCAAAAGCTCACACCACCTTGTTCCTCCAAGAGTGACTGGCTATTTGGCCTATCCGGTTCTCTCCATCCGGAGTGACTAAGCTGTTTTCTAGCCAATAAGAAGATGCTAGTAGAAGTCGGGTACAAGATTGATAGCAACGCTGACTAAATAGGGTGGGGTGGGGTCGGGGAGGGGGTAATTATATAATTTATAGTTGCCCATTTTTATTTTATTTTTTTGCGCCTCTCCTTCTGCCTGAATAAGAGCAGGGAAGGAATACATTCAACATGCTAACTTTTACTTTCTCTAGCTACTCAGGGTGGAAAAAAAAGAAGCTGCCGACACGAGTTAACCTGGAGGATGCTTAATTGATACGGTCACTCAAGAGTCAGCACCAGCTGAATGGCACATAATGAATAAAACCTCAAAGTTAGGGGCTTGGAACAGAAAATGCCCCACAGAACTTGTGGGACAGATTGAGTTAAAAATACATTCTGTCTGGCGAGGAACGGAATGATTGCAGCTAAAATAATAATAATAATAATAATCCGAGGGTTATATACAGTAGTCAGCATTCAGATTCAGGAATGGGTGGAAGGGGGGGAGGATCTCCTGGGTCTTGCCACCCCAAATTCTCAGAAGAGCGGAGAAAGGGTTAAAGAGGAAAGAGATCATCTGCTGCCAGACAGCCTTCCTATGCGTTCTTTCTTTAAATATGGCCTGGTTGGTTAAGAGGTGGAATGGCTGAATGCCAGGATCCCGGGGGTCCCAGCCACAGCCGTAGGAAATGGGACGTGAGCCCGGGGAAGCCAACCGAGGAGAAAAGGCGTCTTGGTTCCCTCCTTAAGACCTACAGCAGCAATGGATGAATTGGAATCTGGAGAGATTATTACAATTAGCATTAATCTTGCACATGGCAGGCAGAGAGCACACAGACTGCAGGCAGCCGCGGTAGCCGGTATTCCCCCGGCTTCTATTCTCCTCCTCTAGCTGAGGGAAAATCAGTACAGCAGTGACAAAATAACAGGCTAAAAAAAGATGTTGCCGCTCAAATGCTGAGGCAGTTACTTTAATGCAGACATGTCAAACACAAGGCCCGGGGGCCGGATGCGGCCTGCAAAGTGGTTTCATGCGGCCCGTGAAGCCATCCTGGAAACAGTGAGGGAACGGCCCCCGCTGCCTCGGCCCTGGTCCAGGCCGACCGGGAGCCAACGCACAATTTTGTGGTGGCCATCTATGCTGAAACGCATTCAGTCTTAGCTCCACAAGGCCGTCTGGAAACCGCGAGGAACCAGCCCCTGCCGCGTCGGCCCTGCCCCCTGGGTGCATGCTGGGGAGGTGTCACCCTTTGTGAGGAATGAAGAAATGCACCATCGCCTGGAAGTGGCCAGCAAATGGCCCTCGCCTACTTCACATATCCGGCTTGATGGGCTCCGGCGGAAAGGTTTCGGCAGGCAGTGAGGCTCCTCCAATGGACCATGCCTTGGCACTTGCCCCGGTCCCACCCCATTCTGCCAGAGACCCTCAGATCTGACCCACTCCTCCACAGGCCCCCACAGGCACCCTTGATGTGAATGATGTAGAGCTGGCCATGCCCACCCAATAGGCCACACCTACTCCGTCCACACACACCCTGGCCACACACACACCCCCGAGGGCAACCGCATCAGGGCCCTCAATGAAACTGAGTTTGACACCCCTGCTTTAATGGCTTGTGCATAGCTCCTTCCCATCTCCTCCCTGGCTCTCCAGCTTCATCAACTCTCACAATCCCGTCCGATTTGCCGAAGATGAAAAGCAAGGATTTCGGAGGCCTGTCTCACCGCCCATCCTGCCGGACCTGTTCCTCATTTACAATGGTGGTCATCTCTATAGGGCGTCTGCGAAATACATGGAAACGGGAGAAAGGAGGACTTGCCTTTCCCAGGTAGGGTAGACAGTAGAGCTGGGGTGTCAAACTCAATTTCATTGAGGGCCGCATCAGCATTGCGGTTGACCTCGGGGGGCCGGGGGGCTGTTGGCAGGGTGGGTGCGGCCTACTGGGTGGGCATGGATGGAGTGGGTGTGGCCTACTGGGTGGACATGACCAGCTCTACATTGTTCGCATCAAGGGTGCCTGTGGGGGCCTGGGCAGGAGTGGGAGAGATCTGGGGGTCTCTGGCAGAAGGGGGTAGGACCGGGGCAAGCGCCAAGGCATGGTCCATTTCTTCATTCCTCACAAAGGGTGACACCTCCCCAGCATGCACCCAGAGGGCGGGGCCAACACAGCAGGGGCTGGTTCCTCACTATTTCCAGACGGCCTTGTGGAGCTAGGACTGAATGCGTTTCAGCATAGATGGCCACCACAAAATTGTACATTGGCTCCCGGCCGGCCTGGGCTAGGACCAAGGCAGAGGGGGCCGTTCCCTCACTGTTTCCAGGATGGCTTCGCGGGCCACGTGAAACCACTTTGCGGGCCGCATCCGGCCCCCGGGCCTTGTGTTTGACATGTCTGCAGTAGAGGACTCTCAAAGAGATCAGTCGCATCAAAATTATTTCCCGCATCTGATTTATTTATCTATTATTGATTGATTGATTGATTTAGATCCTTATTGGCAAATGCAATAGATACAGTACTTGGAAACCAATAGGCAAAATAGTCCCATTAAAACCAATGACGTGACACTGAGGCAGTGATGTGATCTTTTAACTTGTTCTCTCTTGGCAACCAATTGCAGAACAACAGAAAGAAGAAAAGTGGGATGAGAATCGAATTCAAAGAGATAGGAAAGTGGAATTGCACCCCTTGTGAAGAAACTTGAAAAGACTTTGCTTGCCTAAACGCGGAACCTACCCCATTTTCCATTGGTGGATTTTCTAAATTAGAGTTTCTCAAACTTGGCAGTTTTAAGATGTATGGATGTCAGCTCCCAGAAGTCCCCAACCAGCATCCGCGTACTGTATCTTAGAGTTGCTGAGATTGAGAAACTCAATTGAGATACCTTTCACTGACCTCTTGAAGGCCCATCAGCTCGGAACAAAACGCCTTCCGAACTTCAGTCACCGCAGTGCTGCGCCTCTCGTTAAATCATCACTTCGAGATCATCAAAGATGATCAATGAGCAGGCCAAAGTGCTTTCAGTGAGCGGGAAACCCAACCGGCCCCTCTTAGCGGTTGGTAAAATAATATTAAATTAAATAAGTGACAATTTGTCAGCGTTTTAACATTGTCCCAAACGGGAGGGTCGAAGCAATTAACACTCAGGTTCGATATTATAATGCTTAGGAGAAATGGCTATTCTTGATGCTGGAATACATTTTCGAATACATGGCTAAAAAAGTAAAGTCAAGGTATTCATCTGTAGTGGTTTTGTAATGCTTTTTTAAAAAAATGCTATGTTCTTCTGAAGTTTATTGGAGGTTTTGACCCCCCAGATTGGGCAGTTTTGGATTGGGCAGTTTGGATTGGGCAGTTTTATAAATCTACTAACTAACTAACAATGAGATGAGATGAGATGAGATGAGATGAGATGAGATGAGAAGAGAAGAGAAGAGAAGAGAAGAGAAGAGAAGAGAAGAGAAGAGAAGAGAAGAGAAGAGATGGAACAACCTGCCTCCAGAAGTGGTGAATGCTCCAACACTGGAAGTTTTTAAGAAGAGACTGGACAGCCGTTTGTCTGAAATGGTGTAGAGTTCCTGCCTGGGCAGGGGGTTGGACTCGATGACCTCCAAGGTCCCTTCCAACTTTATTATTATTATTATTAGAAGAGAAGAGAAGAGAAGAGAAGAGAAGAGAAGAGAAGAGAAGAGAAGAGAAGAGAAGAGAAGAGAAGAGAAGCTTTATTGTCATTTTTTTACTGTGGGCACAACGGCATACATCAAAAATGAAATTTAGTTGCCCGCTCTCAAAGTGAAACACATACATGACACACACCTAAATATACTATGAACAACATATGTATAGACCCACACCCTTACATATACATAACAAATACATATTAAATACTGTCCAACTGGAATATATAATGGAAGGAGGAAGCTTGAGAGTTCACAAGGTTAATGCTGTATGGAATGAAACTATGGCTGAATCTGGATGTTCTGCTATGGATACCACGAAGCCTAACTAAAGAAAGAAAGAAAGAAAGAAAGAAAGAAAGAAAGAAAGAAAGAAAGAAAGAAAGAAAGATAGATAGATAGATAGATAGATAGATAGATAGATAGATAGATAGATAGATAGATAGATAGATAGATAGATAGATAGATAGATAGATAGGACTTTGGTTCAGCAAATGAGGCCTAAACAATCTATTTCTCTTTTTTAAACAAAATGTTTTTAAATGAAAACGCATATGACAATCTTTCCCTATGTTTCTTTTCAGAATATTTTAAAAATAGGAGCGTGGATGGAGATAAAAATAACCATTTTCGTCCTCATAAACTACCATATGCACCCATTTTCTACGTTTGCACCATAAACTGCATCATAAACTAACCAATGACCAGATTTGGACAACAGTCCAAAGCCAGACTTTCCATACTTGGGAAGTTCAAAACTTGTGGACTTCAACTGCTGGCTGAGGAATTGTGGGAGTTAAAAGTCCACAAGTCTTAAAGTTCCCAGGTCTGGAGATCCCCTGCACAACAGTCAAACTTAGCATATTGTGGAAATCAGCTGCTTAGCTTTTAATCAACCTGGTTAAATGTGTTCTATGAACCTAGACCAGGGGTAGGCAACCTTGGCTCTTTTATGACTCGTGGACTTCAACTCCCAGAATTCCTGAGCCAGCCACGCTGAGGAGAAATGGAGAGGTTTCCATGCTGAGCCACGCTGGCTCAGGAATTCTGGGAGTTGAAGTCCACCAGTCATAAAAGAGCCAGGGTTGCCTACCCCTGACCTAGACCATATGGCCATAGATAAATCTGACAAGCCTGAATTTTTAAAAGAAGAGCTTGCCCACAGCTGCTGGTTTTTGCCTGCAGTTTGCAGCTGCAAGGATTCTCTCCATACTTTGCTCGGGTGCCCAATGGTTAGCCCCCAAAGGCCCGTTCTAAATGTACAGAGCATTCGCCTTAAAGGAATCCTAGAAATTCCCCAGCGACCCATGCCCATGCAATGTCTCTAATCACACAGGCAAGGAGTCTGCCAAGCAAGAGATGCCAAAAGGTTCCCCGGAAGAGGGAAAGGACGAAAGCAGGGGCTGAAAGCAGAAGGGAAGCGTTCTTTGTCTGCCAGACATAGATCATGGAGACTCAGAATGTTCTCCTAGCCAGCTGATCTCAGGCTAAAAGGTTAATGCTTTCCAGCAAAAGTTCTACTTCCTTCCTACAATGTATTCAGAGGTGTCCTCTTTTATTAAACACCTCTGGACAGACTTTGGAAAGAGTGCAGAGAAGAGCAACCAGAATTATTAGGGGGCTGGTGGCTAAAGGTCATGGAAGGGGTTAGAGGTCATGGAAAGGTCTACTCCAGGGGTCTTCAAACTTGGCCCTTTTATGACTTGTGGACTTCAACCCCCAGAATTCCTCAGCCAGGCACGCCTGGCTGAGGAATTCTGGGAGTTGAAGTCCACAAGTCATAAAAGGGCCAAGTTTGAAGACCCCTGGGGTCTACTCTAACGAAAAGAAGGACTAGGGGTGACATGATAGCAGTGCTCCAATATCTAAGGGGGCTGCCACAAAGACGAGTGGGGTCAACCTAGTTTCCAAAGCACCAAAAGGTAAGACAACTGTAAGGTCCCTGGCCCTTACTTAAATTTGAGATACCATTAAAAGACTAACCAGGCAACTCAAACTGACGCTTCTTGAGGAAACAGTGCTTCAGTTGATCAAATAAGATGGCTGGGTGGCAGACAATCTGGAACGCTGGCAGATTTACGTCCAGAAGTGCCACACCTTAGAAAGTTAGTAGCATTGCTTTGTTAGCCAATGAAAATCAGACAACAGAGCCATTACAACGTAAGGAAGACGTCAATCATTCCTGTCCACTCCCTTATTCCCTCCTTCAGTACATCCCATCCATGTACATGTTTCCCACTGTTTGCATGAAATTTGTCCCTGATGCAAAAGCCGATTACAAAAGCGAGATAGCAATAGTTAGGCTAAACCATTCCTTTTTGTTCCAGTTACAGAACTCTTCACAACAAACAGTGGATGGAAACTAACCAAGGGGACAAGCAACCTAGAACTAAGGAGAAAATTGCTAACGGTGAGAGCAATCAACCAATGGAATAGCTTGCCTTCAGACGTTACGGGTGCTCCTGCACTGGAGGCTTTCAAAAAGAGACTGGAC
>NW_015390758.1:105813-109096 GCF_001527695.2 Protobothrops mucrosquamatus | reverse complement strand
GACGTTACGGGTGCTCCTGCACTGGAGGCTTTCAAAAAGAGACTGGACAACCATTTGTCTGAAAAGGTACATTGGACTAGATCAGGGCTTTTCAACCTTTTCACCCATTGTACCACTTTTAGGATATGGCAACATCCGAGTACCACCAGAGGCCTAGCTAGGTGTCAAAAACTTGATGACCAAAAAAAAAAAAAAAAAAACCCAAGGAATAAAGTGATAAAGTACAGGTAGTCCTCGACTTACAACAGTTCACTTAGTGACTGTTTGAAGTTACGATGGCACTGAAAAAAGTGCCCCCCAAGCCACAGCCGAGCAAGACACCTGCCTGCCTGGCGGCACTCTTCCTCCTGTCCGAGGTTTCCATTGTTGTGAGCATTTCTGTTGAGGATTGGCAGCGGGGGGGTGGGGTGGAGGGTGTTTGGTTTTTATTCCCCCCGTCTGCTGGGTGGTTGCAGCAGGTTTTGATCACTTCACATGACCCTGGGACACTGTGACCGTCATAAATATGAATCGGTTGCCAAGCATCTGAATGTAAATCACAAGACCCTGGAGATGCTGCAACATTCCAGCTGATCGGCGCTTCTTCTGGGCTCAGCAGAAGCGCCAGGATCAGTGCCGAGCTCCAGCTGGAGCCTGGCGCTGATCCTGGCGCTTCCACTGAGCCCTGACAGCCCTGCAGCTCCAGCCATCTCTCGCTCAGGCTTGTGTGGTGCTGCCACTGGTTCAGCTCATTCCCCTCCCCCGCTACCACTTTTTTAGGATGGTCGCGTATCACCTGCCAGGTGCCAATGTACCACAAGTGGTACCCGTACCACTGGTTGAAAAGCCCTGGACTAGAAGACTTTCAAGGTCCCTTCCAACTCTATTAATCTTATCGGTAATAAGAACCTCAACTCGTCAAATACAAAAAATTGCATTACCTGCATAACAGGGCATGGGTTCTAATGGTATCTTTAACTATCTTAGTTCCTTGGGGAGGATATCACACAGATAGTCCTTGACATACAACCGTCCCTTCCGTGGCCGTTCGAAATTAGAATGGCATTGGGGGGAAAAAAGACACATTACCATTTTTCAGACTTATGACTGAAAACTTTCCCCAGGCTGGTACAACTGGAGAGGTTAGATTCCAGGGTTCACGCTGGTTGAACAGTGATTGGATGGAAGTGTAAGAAGACTTTGTTGGGGAAGATTGCCTGGTGCTCTGTAGGCAAGGCACCCACTGTACCTCCAGTACAACATGTATTTAAGGGACTTCCGTAGGAAACTAGCTTTTTGGAAGGCCAACCAGCCCTCTTTGCCCCCCAGCGTTCAGCTAGAACACAGTCACAGCAAAAGGAGACTCTTAAGAGGGAGACACAGGTAGTCCTCGACTTACAACCATTCGTTTAGTGACCGTTTGAAGTTAGAACGGCCCTGAAAAAAGCAACGTACGACCATTGCAGCATCCCCAGGGTCACGTGATCAAAATTTGGATGCTTGGCAACTGGCATGTATTTATGACGGTTGCGGTGTCTCGGGGCCAGGGGGTCAGTTTGGAACCCGGCGGTGGAAACGGTGGGCGAGCACACACACACAGCTTCACTTGCGCACGGGGCAGGCAAGTGCGCATGGGGCAGGGAGTCAAGCTATTCTCCAAGGCGCCTGAAGGCAGGACAAGAAGCAACGGGTGGAAACTAACCAAAGAGAGAAGCAACCTAGAACTAAGGAGAAACTTCCCCACAGTTAGAACAATTAACCAGTGGAACAACCTGCCCCCAGAAGCGGTGGATGCTCCAACACTGGAAGTTTTTAAGAAGAGACTGGACAGCCATTTGTCTGAAATGGTATAGGGTTTCCTGCCTGAGCAGGGGGTTGGACTAGATGACCTCCAAGGTCCCTTCCAACTTTATTATTATTATAAAAATGCACAGCTCCATTTGCACGCACCCCACCGGTTTGCAAAGCCAGAAAGGTTTGGTAACGCTGGCCGATAACAATAAGAAGCATTTTTATTATTTGTGAGTGCCTAACACGGAATCTGATTTGATGCTCAACAAACTGCACATGGGGGGGGGGGACAGGTGAACACTCTGGTGAGGTAGGTTAATGCTTTCCTTCCTAGATCTTCCACTAAACAGGGCTGCGGCTAGCAAGGAAGCAGGCCAGAGATGGTACATTAAGAACCTGTGCACTTTGTCTCAAAACAACTGCACAACAGGGGCTGGGGGGCAGCACAATTGCTATTTTGCAATTGTTAGGATGCCCACTTGGGTGTTCACAGTGTTTTGTTTTGTTTTTTAAAAAGGAAATTCACTTGAATTTGAACATATATTGGGACTCTATAAATTCACCAGAATTTATGATCTCACATTCCTATTTTTGGTCTGAAAGGAATGCACTCTGCACATGCTATGCTAGGGAATATCCACCATTCAGCAGGGGGGTGACTGGTTTGGAAACTGCCTCCCGGGTAGACAAGGGTAGGCTGCAGTGAGTGGGAAAAGCTGATCATTTCCAGCCTTCCTGCTTGCAGCTTAATTATCGGGGTCACCGTTGTGTTGTCCCTGGGTCGATAAAATAAATAAAATATGCCCAAGCCATGTGAAGGGGGATCAATTAAAGATTTAGCACGGAGAGATTCTGAACCTTTTTGCTTCCTCAGCTCGTTTCCTGGACCGAAACAGCACTGGAGACAGGAGACGACTACCTTGAAATCTGCAACCTACTCTATTATCTCTTTCCAGCATTAAGTCCCCACCAGCACTGAACAAAGCAGTTCAGCAAAAAGAGAGAGAGAGAGAGAGAGAGAGGGGCTTGCAAAAGCACATAATGGTATCCTATGATGATTAATTATTGCCAATGATAATTCTGGTGTTGCATGACAGAGGCTAACTACTGAGAAATGGCTTTGGAGATGCATCTTGGTTTAAATTAAGCCTCAGGTCCGCCGCAAAAGAAATCTGGCCTTCTAAAGCCAGCCATCCAGGCACAGCCCCGTCACCTCTCACCCCACTATAGTCCAGCCTCCTGCCTGCAGCCCATAAACTACCTGAGATGACATGACTTATAGCTTTGGTTGGGAACTGAAAGAGAGAGAGAGAAAGAGAGAGAGAGAGGGACATTGCAAGCCCACGTCTGTCTCTACCACTCAAAGACTGTTCCTGCATTGCAGCTGTTTTGGGGAAGGAATGCAGATATAGAGAAAAGGAAGGCTCCCCACGCAGACACAGGATCCCCAAACCTTGAGAAGGACCCAAATATAATCACCTCAGATTCATGGCTAAGAAGGAAAGGGGTGGGG
>NW_015390758.1:99653-104631 GCF_001527695.2 Protobothrops mucrosquamatus | reverse complement strand
TAACTTCTGAATAAACATACACACAGGGTTCGGCAACAAAATGTTGCAGCACAAAACACTCCACCCCATTCTGTAATGCCCCAGCCTGACACCTCTAAACCCCGCCGGGTTTCCCACAGTCGCCCAGCCAGTTCTCAACAGCTGGATTTCACAAAGATAATATAGCTGGTCAGAACTGTTCCCTTAAGGCAGGGGTAGGCAACCTTGGCTCTTGTATGACTCATGGACTTCAACTCCCAGAATTCCTGAGCCAGCATGGCTCAGTTTGGAAATCTCTTCCTTTCCCCTCAGCATGGCTGGCTCAGGAATTCTGGGAGTTGAAGTCCACGAGTCATAAAAGAGCCAAGGTTGCCTACCCCTGCCTTAAGGGATAGCCTTCTGGGTAACATAAACTACATTACCCAGAAGGCTATCCCTTAAGGGAACAGTTCCTAATTCCTAAGCTAGCTATATGTACAAATGTACAGGTATAGTATAGGGGGTACCTTGCTCAATAGTAATAACTGTGAGAGGGATCTCGGAGTCCTAGTGGACAATCACTTAAATATGAGCCAGCAGTGTGCTGCAGCTGCCAAAAAAGCCAACACAGTGCTAGGCTCCATTAACAGAGGGATAGAATCAAGATCACGTGAAGTGTTAATACCACTATTACAACGCCTTGGTAAGGCCACACTTGGAATACTGCATCCAGTTTTGGTCACCACGATGTAAAAAAGATGCTGAGACTCTAGAAAGAGTACAGAGAAGAGCAACAAAGATGATTAGGGGACTGGAGGCTAAAATATATGAGGAACGGTTGCTGGAATTGGGTATGTCTAGTTTAACGAAGAGAAGGACGAGGGGGGACATGATAGCACTGTTCCAATATCTCAGGGGCTGCCCCAAAGAAGAGGGAGTCAAGCTATTCTCCAAAGCGCCTGAAGGCAAGACAAGAAGCAATGGATGGAAACTAATCAAGGAGAGAAGCAACCTAGAACTAAGGAGAAACTTCCTGACAGTTAGAACAATTAACCAGTGGAACAACCTGCCTCCAGAAGCGGTGAATGCTTCAACACTGGAAGTTTTTAAGAAGAGACTGGACAGCCATTTGTCTGAAATGGTGTAGGATTTCCTTCCTGAGCAGGGGGTTGGACTCGATGACATCCAAGGTCCCTTCCAACTTTTTTATTATTATTATTATTATTATTATTATTATTATTATTATTATTATTATTGTTGTTGTTGTTGTTGTTGTTGTTGTTGTTGTTGTTGTTGTTATTATTATTATTATTATTATTATTATTATTATTATTATTATTATATACTCTGATCAGATGGCTATATACTCTGACCAGCACAATAGGCAGAGAGAAAAACAGAGGCCTACAGTATTTAGGGTCCCTCTATCCCACTACCCAAGGTTGATGTACTTTTTAAAACCTTAGGATGCTTCTCCCCAAGTGTGCTGAGTGGAGGATGCTGTTTGGATACAAAAGGAACAAGAGGTTACTATTAGTATACAGACAGGAAGGCGGACTGTACTCTATGGAGGTAGCCAGGTGGGTGGCTATTTGGATATTTAATTAAAACATTTATCATTTGCACTTCAGCCAAAAAGAATATTTACTCCTTTTTAAGGACAGACAGTGCACATGAAAATAATACTTGTGGCTTCGACTTGTTCCTCCCCCAACAGAAACTGCAGAATGCCAAGTTACGGCAGGATGATCAAAGACAAAACTAAATTGTCTATTGGTATTTGATAAGCCTAGATACGTATATTGGTTTTTTTTTCTCTTCGTTTTGCATAAACCAAAATAGTAGGCACCTCACACTTATAATAAATTTAGAGCCTGCAATTTGCACTCTTGTTCAATAAAAAATCATCTCTATGGTGTCAATCATCACTTGGATGGATAAATCCAATTTGAAGAAATTGAAACAAATCAGCACATCACCACCACCAACCTATCTCACCACAAAACCAATATTATTGCCAGTTATAACTTGTTAAGAGAAAAATACTGTTTTCAGAGCTCGCAGCTACAGCTAGGAAACTCTAAAAGAGCTGATGCCCTTAAATCAGGGGTCTCNTTTGGTTTTTATTCCCCCCGTCTGCTGGGTGGTTGCAGCAGGTTTTGGTCACTTCACATGACCCTGGGACACTGTGACCGTCATAAATATGAATCAGTTGCCAAGCATCTGAATGTAAATCACAAGACCCTGGAGATGCTGCAACATTCCAGCTGATCGGCGCTTCTTCTGGGCTCAGCAGAAGCGCCAGGATCAGTGCCAAGCTCCAGCTGGAGCCTGGCGCTGATCCTGGCGCTTCCACTGAGCCCTGACAGCCCTGCAGCTCCAGCCATCTCTCGCTCAGGCTTGTGTGGTGCTGCCACCGGTTCAGCTCATTCCCCTCCCCCACTACCACTTTTTTAGGATGGTCGCGTATCACCTGCCAGGTGCCAATGTACCACAAGTGGTACCCGTACCACTGGTTGAAAAGCCCTGGACTAGAAGACTTTCAAGGTCCCTTCCAACTCTATTAATCTTATCGGTAATAAGAACCTCAACTCGTCAAATACAAAAAATTGCATTACCTGCATAACAGGGCATGGGTTCTAATGGTATCTTTAACTATCTTAGTTCCTTGGGGAGGATATCACACAGATAGTCCTTGACATACAACCGTCCCTTCCGTGGCCATTCGAAATTAGAATGGCATTGGGGGGAAAAAAGACACATTACCATTTTTCAGACTTATGACTGAAAACTTTCCCCAGGCTGGTACAACTGGAGAGGTTAGATTCCAGGGTTCACGCTGGTTGAACAGTGATTGGATGGAAGTGTAAGAAGACTTTGTTGGGGAAGATTGCCTGGTGCTCTGTAGGCAGGGCACCCACTGTACCTCCAGTACAACATGTATTTAAGGGACTTCCGTAGGAAACTAGCTTTTTGGAAGGCCAACCAGCCCTCTTTGCCCCCCAGCGTTCAGCTAGAACACAGTCACAGCAAAAGGAGACTCTTAAGAGGGAGACACAGGTAGTCCTCGACTTACAACCATTCGTTTAGTGACCGTTCGAAGTTAGAACGGCCCTGAAAAAAGCAACGTACGACCATTGCAGCATCCCCAGGGTCACGTGATCAAAATTTGGATGCTTGGCAACTGGCATGTATTTATGACGGTTGCGGTGTCTCGGGGCCAGGGGGTCAGTTTGGAACCCGGCGGTGGAAGCGGTGGGCGAGCACACACACACAGCTTCACTTGCGCACGGGGCAGGCAAGTGCGCACGGGGCAGGGAGTGAAACTATTTTCCAAGGCGCCTGAAGGCAGGACAAGAAGCAACGGATGGAAACTGATCAAGGAGAGAAGCAACCTAGAACTAAGGAGAAACTTCCCGACAGTTAGAACAATTAACCAGTGGAACAACCTGCCTCCAGAAGCGGTGAATGCTCCAACACTGGAAGTTTTTAAGAAGAGACTGGACAGCCATTTGTCTGAAATGGTATAGGGTTTCCTGCCTGAGCAGGGAGTTGGACTAGATGACCTCCGAGGTCCCTTCCAACTTTATTATTATTATTAAAATGCACAGCTCCATTTGCGCGCACCCCACTGGTTTGCAAAGCCGGAAAGGTTTGGGAACACTGGCCGATAACAATAAGAAGCATTTTTATTATTTATTTATCATTTTTATTATTTTATTATTTGTGAGTGCCTAACACGGAATCTGATTTGATGCTCAACAAACTGCACATGGGGGGGGGGAAGGTGAACGCTCTGGTGAGGTAGGTTAATGCTTTCCTTCCTAGGTCTTCCACTAAACAGGGCTGCGGCTAGCAAGGAAGCAGGCCAGAGATGGTGCATTGCCTAAAAGAACCTGTGCACTTTGCTTTGTCTCAAAACAACTGCACAACAGGGGCTGGGGGCAGCACAATTGCTATTTTGCAATTGTTAGGATGCCCACTTGGGTGTTCACAGTGTTTTGTTTTGTTTTTTAAAAAGGAAATTCACTTGAATTTGAACATATATTGGGACTCTATACATTCACCAGAATTTATGATCTCACATTCCTATTTTTGGTCTGAAAGGAATGCACTCTGCACATGCTATGCTAGGGAATATCCACCATTCAGCAGGGGGGGGTGACTGGTTTGGAAACTGCCTCCCGGGTAGACAAGGGTAGGCTGCAGTGAGTGGGAAAAGCTGATCATTTTCAGCCTTCCTGCTTGCAGCTTAATTATCGGGGTCACCGTTGTGTTGTCCCTGGGTCGATAAAATAAATAAAATATGCCCAAGCCATGTGAAGGGGGATCAATTAAAGATTTAGCACGGAGAGATTCTGAACCTTTTTGCTTCCTCAGCTCGTTTCCTGGACCGAAACAGCACTGGGGACAGGAGACGACTACCTTGAAATCTGCAACCTACTCTATTATCTCTTTCCAGCATTAAGTCCCCACCAGCACCAAACAAAGCTGTTCAGGAAAAAAGAGAGAGAGAGAGAGAGAGAGGGACTTGCAAAAGCACATAATGATATCCTATGATGATTAATTATTGCCAATGATAATTCTGGTGTTGCATGACAGAGGCTAACTACTGAGAAATGGCTTTGGAGATGCATCTTGGTTTAAATTAAGCCTCAGGTCCGCCGCAGAAGAAATCTGGCCTTCTAAAGCCAGCCATCCAGGCACAGCCCCGTCACCTCTCACCCCACTATAGTCCAGCCTCCTGCCTGCAGCCCATAAACTACCTGAGATGACATGACTTATAGCTTTTGTTGGGAACTGAAAGAAAGAGAGAGAGAGAGAGAGAGAGAGAGGGACATTGCAAGCCCACGTCTGTCTCTACCACTCAAAGACTGTTCCTGCATTGCAGCTGTTTTGGGGAAGGAATGCAGATATAGAGAAAAGGAAGGCTCCCCACGCAGACACAGGATCCCCAAACCTTGAGAAGGACCCAAATATAATCACCTCAGATTCATGGCTAAGAAGGAAAGGGGTGGGG
>NW_015390758.1:76411-97724 GCF_001527695.2 Protobothrops mucrosquamatus | reverse complement strand
GGGATAGAATCAAGATCACGTGAAGTGTTAATACCACTTTACAATGCCTTGGTAAGGCCACACTTGGAATACTGCATCCAGTTTTGGTCACCACGATGTAAAAAAGATGCTGAGACTCTAGAAAGAGTACAGAGAAGAGCAACAAAGATGATTAGGGGACTGGAGGCTAAAACATATAAGGAACGGTTGCTGGAATTGGATATGTCTAGTTTAACGAAGAAAAGGGCGAGGGGGGACATGATAGCAGTGTTCCAATATCTCAGGGGCTGCCCCAAAGAAGAGGGAATCAAGCTATTCTCCAAGGCACCTGAAGGCAGGACAAGAAGCAACGGATGGAAACTGATCAAGGAGAGAAGCAACCTAGAACTAAGGAGAAACTTCCTGACAGTTAGAACAATTAACCAGTGGAACAACCTGCCTCCAGAAGCGGTGAATGCTCCAACACTGGAAGTTTTTAAGAAGAGACTGGACAGCCATCTGTCCGAAATGGTGTAGGGTTTCCTGCCTGAGCAGGGGGTTGGACTCAATGACCTCTAAGGTCCCTTCCAACTTTATTATTATTATTATTATTATTATTATTATTATTATTATTATTATTATTATTATTATTATTATTATTATTATTATTATTATTATTATTATTATTATTATTATTATTATTATTTACTCTGACCAGATGGCTATATACTCTGACCAGCACAATAGGCAGGGAGAAAAACAGAGGCCCACAGTATTTAGGGTCTCTCTATCCCACTACCCAAGGTTGATGTACTTTTTAAAACCTTGGGATGCTTCTCCCCAGGTGTGCTGAGCAGAGGATGCTGTTTGGATACAGAAGGAACAAGAGGTTACTATTAGTATACAGACAGGAAGGCGGACTGTACTCTATGGAGATAGCCAGGTGGGTGGTTATTTGGATATTTAATTAAAACATTTATCATTTGCACTTCAGCCAAAAAGAATATTTACTCCTTTTAAGGACAGACAGTGCACATGAAAATAATACTTGTGGCTTTGACTTGTTTCTCCCCCAACAGAAATTGCAGAACGCCAAGTTACGGCAGGATGATCAAAGACAAAACTAAATTGTCTATTGCTATTTGATAAGCCTAGATACGTATATTGGTTTTTTTTCTCTTCGTTTTGCATAAACCAAAATAGTAGGCACCTCACACCTATAATAAATTTAGAGCCTGCATTTTGCACTCTTGTTCAATAAAAAATCATCTCTATTGTGTCAATCATCACTTGGATGGATAAATCCAATTTGAAGAAATTGAAACAAATCAGCACATCACCACCACCAACCTATCTCACCACAAAACCAATATTATTGCCAGTTATAACTTGTTAAGAGAAAAATACTGTTTTCAGAGCTCGCAGCTACAGCTAGGAAACTCTAAAAGAGCTGATGCCCTTAAATCAGGGGTCTCCAACCTTGGCAACTTTAAGACTTGTGGACTTCAACTTCCAATTCTGGGAGTTGAAGTCCACAAGTCTTAAAGTTGCCAAGGTTGAGGACCCTTAAATCATAGGTTGATCAATTAAAATTTGCAGTCGTTGACAAACTGAACTGAGAATAAGTTTTGACCAAGTAAAGCTTGAGCTGATTAATAATCTACCAATTGAACCAACTGCATCTCAGAGTCCTTGAGATTTACATAGAAAAATTATAATTATACATTTTATGCAATTTAGATACAATAATGATCGTAAATATATGTTACTATCCAAAGCACAGAAAAGCTCAAAGAAGTAGTGCAAGATCAGAAGATGTGGAGAGACCTGACCCAAAGAATCGCCAAGAGTCAAGATTCAACTGAATGGATACCATCAGTAGCAGCATCCTGTGGTGCTAGACACATGCAGATTTATATAGAAAATAGGTCTTCATATAAATCTTTATGTAGAAACATAGAACCCTAAGTTTCTTTAAGGCAAAGTTGTACGCATATTTTTCTATGAAAGGCCACTGCGGGAAGAATGCCTGCTCCAATATTTTGAAATATCTATATCTATCTATAGCTATAGTTATATCTACTATGAACGGTGTGGTGGCATTGAGGTGAAGACTCTCGCCTCCCACTTGGAAGGTTGGGAGTTCAATCCTAAGCAGCCACAGATGCTTCTCTATCGGGGCACCAAGAGAAAATATCTGCTGCAAACTCCACGTAGGCGCCGGGAAGGGCATCCGGCCAGTAAATGCTCAGCTCCACTCAGTCGCCCTGACCCCACCCCAAAGCAAGGGATTACAGGGTCATAAAAAGGAAAAAAAATAGCTGTATCTATTATATATCTATGTCTTGTTGTTAGTTGCAAAGTCGTGTCCGACCCATCGCGACCCCATGGACAACGTTCCTCCAGGCCTTCCTGTCCTCTACCATCTTCTGGAGTCCATTTAAGCTCACGCCTACTGCTTCAGTGACTCCATCCAGCCACCTCATTCTCTGTTGTCCTTTTCTTCTATTGCCCTCAAGCTTTCCCAGCATTAGGCTCTTCTCCAGTGAGTCCTTCCTTCTCATTAGGTGGCCAAAGTATTTGAGTTTCAACTTCAGGATCTGGCCTTCTAAAGAGCAGTTGGGGTTGCTCTCCTCTAGGACTGACCAGTTTGACTACAGTTATATATTTATATACAAATTATCTACTTTCCCTTGCAATAAAAACTCTCTCTGGATAGAAAATGTGAGAATATGACTAAGCTACCACCACAAGGATGTCTGGAAAGCAAAGAGCTGTTCAAGGGGTACTTGGTGGACAGAAGAAAAAGGATGATTTCAAATTAAAGAGACATCTGTATAGAGGAGTATGTCTGAACATATTGGCAGACTTTAGTACTGTTATTTTGCCATTTAGAGCATGGGAAGGCTCTAAATGATTTTCATTCATTACCTACTGTATGCCTTCCTTCCACCATGTTATTCGAGGCTCAGAATAAACGGATGTGCTAAAAATATGTTGGAATGCCACTGTACTTTTGGAACTGACGTCACTCGGAAACCCCGTGGTTCGGTCCGTGCTCTGTTACATTAAAAGGGCTGGGATAGACTTGCAAATCTACTAGGCCTTGGAGATCTCCTGCTCTTCCAGTGAGACACTGTGAGCTAGGTGACTCAAAATGAAACAATACAATAAAAAACCATCTGAACATTTCTCTAGCCTTGCTGGGTCTTAGTCACTAGTGGTGGTCACTGATGGGCCATTATGCTATTGAAAAAGCCACACTGGAACATATGACTCACACCCCACCAGACTGTAGCAGGAGACTGCCAGCAGTTTGAGGCTGAAGGTAAAGTCTTTATAAGGTGGTTCTGGAGTTGAGCACTTGGGAATTGTTTAGCAAACTTGCTAGAAAGCATCCAGATAGTCATGTGGACGCTAAAGAAGGTTGATAGGGGCTTCTTCTAAAGCAGTGTTTCTCAACCTTGACAATTTTAAGGCATGTGGACTTCAACTCCCAGAATTCCACAGCCAGCATTGCTGGCTGTGGAATTCTGGGAGTTGAAGTCCACATGCCTTAAAATTGTCAAGGTTGAGAAACACTGAATCTAAAGCCTTACCACTGATTTATCCAGACACCCAGAAGGGCACTGACTCTGCAAATCCAGTCTAGGCATCCTGCCATTCAGAGTAGTGGAGAAACAAACATGTATCAAAACTGACTTAAACATCAGGCCCTTGATGTCACTGGAGGCGAGCATTCACCATTCACCATCCCGTGTCTTAGACTGCAGGCGTGTTGACGTTCACCTTCTCTAATGGCTGTAATAGGAATTATAGGCACTGAGGTCCAACATGAACTTCCAGCACCTGGTTAGAGAAGACTGTTGGAAGCAGGCATGACACCTTAATTTCACACACCATTAGGCACAGAGCCTTGCCCTGGACCCATCCTTTCCTGTGCACAATTATCATGTATTGCAGTGGTTCTCAACCTGTGGGTCGGGACCCCATTTGGGGTCAATCGACCATTTCACGGGGGTCACCAAGCAGGGCTGTCCGCCATTTTTTTTGTCCGCCATTTTTTTTCCCCTTTTCCAGCGGGTGCCTTACCTCCCTTGGGCTGGGCCAGCTGGTGGTCGGCCTGCTCCGTCTCTGCCACTTGCCAGCTACACCTCGGCCGGCGTAGGGGCGGAACCACACATGCGCGGCGCTCCCGGGCAGTGAAAGTCCTCAACTTACGACCGGTTGGGTAGCCCTCGACTTACGACCGGTTTAGTCCTCGACTTACGACCGGTTTAGTCCTCGACTTACAACCGGTTGGGGTCACGGCATTAAAAAGGTTGAGAACCACTGATGTATTGGTTCAGTCTTTGAAATTGCACAATGTGCAACATGCAAAGAGAGACATTCCTGCAATAAATAGTGGGCTCGCAATTGAATCAATTTTAAGACACACAGAGACGCTTGGTCGAATTAGGCAGCTATAGAAATTGAATGAATGAATGAATGAATGAATGAATGAATGAATGAATGAATGAATGAAACTGAGACAAATGAGAAAAGGGAGGGAAGGGAGAGAGCCAAGGGCTACTATTCAGATAGGCTCAAGATAGAGAAGGACCTTGATAGACTTGAACACTGGGCCCTGTCTAACAACATGAAATTCAATTTAGAGAAAAGTAAGGTTCTACATTTAGACAAGCAAAATCAAATGCACAGGTGGTGCCTAGCTCAATAGCAGTAACTGTGAGAGGGATCTTGGAGTCTTAGTGGACAGTCACTTAAATATGAGCCAGCAGTGTGCTGCAGCTGCCAACACAGTGCTAGGCTGCATTAACAGAGGGATAGAATCAAGATCACGTGAAGTGTTAATGCTGCTTTATAAGGCCTTGGTAAGACCATACTTAGAATATTGCATCCAGATTGGGTTGCCACGATATAAAAAAGATGTCAAGACTCTAGAAAGAGTGCAGAAAAGAGCAACAAAAATGGATAAAAATAGAGGATAAAATATATGAAAAATGATTGCAGGAACAGGGTGTTTAGTTTAATATAAAGAGGGACTAGGGATGATATGATAGCAGTGTTCCAATATCTAAGGGGATGCCACAAAAAAGGAACTTATTTTCCAAAGCATCTGACAGGCAGGACAAAAAGCAATGGATGGACACTAATCAAGGAGAGAACCAGCCTAGAACTAAGGAGAAATTTCCTAACAATTTGAACAATTAATCAGGGGAATGAATTGCCTCCAGAACACTGGAGATTTTTAAGAAGAGATTGGACGACTATCTGTCTGAAATAGTATAGGTTTCCTGCTTGAGGAGAGGGTTGGACTAGACCAGGGCTTTTCAACCTTTTCACCCATTGTACCACTTTTAGGATATGGCAATATCCGAGTACCACCAGTCGCCTAGCAAGGTGTCAAAAACTTGATGACCCCCCCAAAAACGAAAAAACTGATGAAGTACAGGTAGACCTCGACTTACAACAGTTCACTTAGTGACTGTTTGAAGTTACAATGGCACTGAAAAAAGTGCCCCCCAAGGCACAGCCGAGCAAGACACTGCCTGCCCGCCAGGTGGCGCTCTTCCTCCTGTCCGAGGTTTTCATTGTTGTGAGCATTTCTGTTGAGGATTGGCAGTGGGGGTGGGGTGGGGGGGGTGTTTGGTTTTTATTCCCCCCGTCTGCTGGGTGGTTGCAGCAGGTTTTGGTCACTTCGTGTGACCCTGGGACACTGTGACCGTCATAAATATGAATCAGTTGCCAAGCATCTGAATGTAAATCACAAGACCCTGGAGAGGTTGCAACATTCCAGCTGATCGGCGCTTCTTCTGGGCTCAGCAGAAGTGCCAGGATCAGCGCCGAGCTCCAGCTGGAGCCTGGCGCTAATCTTGGCGCTTCCACTGAGCCCTGACAGCCCTGAAGAAGCGCTGATCCTGGTGCTTCCACTGAGCCCTGACAGCCCTGCAGCTCCAGCCATCTCTCGCTCAGGCTTGTGCGGTGCTGCCATCGGTTCAGCTCATTCCCCTCCCCCGCTACCACTTTTCTAGGATGGTCGCGTACCACCTGCCATGTGCCAATGTACCACGGGTGGTACCCGTACCACTGGTTGAAAAGCGCTGGACTAGAAGACCTCCAAGGTCCCTTCCAACTCTGTTGTTCTGTTATTCATTTCTTGATAAAGTTGAACAGAGTTGCAAATCCCCAGTATCAAAATCTATAGAAAACCCGTTTTTACTCTTTACTACATCTTATGGTTGTCTGGATGTTTCCATCCAGATCTGGTAATGATCAAAATGCCAACAAATTAAGAAAATAATAAGTAGGCCAATCAGTATAAAAAGAATAAAACTATATTTTTTGTCCCCAAATATTTTTCTAAGATGAAGAAGAAGTATTACGTATTAAATCTCCCAAGGGAGAGAGAAAAATGGATGTTTTCTTTGTGGACTATAAGAAAATACTAAAATATTTCCCACTGACTATTCCTTTAGCAGGATCGTAACAGAAAAATGAGTAGTTCCATGCATGGTGTCCCTAACAGTTGACATGCTGGGTGGTTCATGAAACTTGTCATAATAAATGTGTTAATTTATAAGGTGCTACAAGTCTCTGCTATTTTTTTTTATCATATTCACAGATTCCAGCAAAGATGGTTACCACGTTCAAGTGGAAGCAAAAGATAGTGACGAATTTATATTAAGACAAAGCCCTGCTTGTGTTTGCTAAAGCGAAGGAGAAAAGCCACACAGGTCTTGATAAAAGAGCCAGTTTGCAGATCTTGCAAAATGCCTTCAAAGATTGAGTGGCTTGGCAGTAAATATTAAGCTTGGTAACGTTAATCCTTATTTTTTGTGTCAAAACACGTTGTGCAATCCCACCTCAATCTGTTCATCTATAGTTCTCTTTATTGTACATATCCAGAAAATTGCCTAGATTTGGACTGTTTTTAGATTTTTTTTTAAAAAAATCAGCAAATATAGCTAATACCGTTCTTCTCCTATTTCAGTGGTGGCGAACCTATGGCACGCGTGCCAGAGGTGGCACTCGGAGCCCTCTCTGTGGGCACATGTGCCGTTGCCCCAGCCTCGCCTCCCCCGCGACCCCCTCCTCACCAGCAGCCCCCTTGGAGGAGAGTTGCCCCCGAGCATGGCCCACGCGAAGCAGTGCAGCCAAGGACATGGCAGCCAGGCAGCGTAGACAAGACTCTGCTCTTACGCCCCATCGCGCACAGTTGATGCTGCGGGGTACGGGCAGAGGGCGTGGCCGCCATGGCGCTGCTGGGCTGCCTGGGCGATCTGCGGCGGGCCCTGGAGGCGGTGAGTGGCCCTGCGGGCAGGCGGGGCAGGGGATGGAGTGGGGGCGGAGCAGGGGCGGAGCAAGGGGTAGAATGGGGCGGGGCCAGTTTTTGGGCACTCGGTCTCTAAAAGGTTCGCCATCACTGTCCTATTTCCTCCACAAGAGCAATCCTGTGAGATAGGTTGGGGCTGAGAGAGAGACTCGGCCAAAGTCACCCAGCCGTCTTTCATGCCTAAGGTGGGACTAGAACTCACTGCCTCCTGGTGATTGGCCCAAAGTCACCCAGCCCGCTGTCATGCCTAGAGCAGAGCTAGAATTCCCTGTCTCCTGGTTTCTAGCCTAATGCAGGAAGGCGACCAATGTGCAAATGTCTGGTTGTGAATACAACCATCAAATTCACCCTGGTGGCCCAGATTTATGAACTTATAATCGCCAGTTCAAATCCTTTTTGCAGGATATCTGCCGTGCCCCTTTCCACTTGTTTCTTCTAAATCCAACAACGGATGGATCACAAATTGCAAAATCTGCAAAGGCCTCTCTTCCAAGGAAGAAAAAATTCCCGTGGATGTTCAAACGACATTTGTTTTAAATAGTCTGGGAGAAGAAGACGTGCATTCATTCCGTAATTTCCCATGTAGATTTAACTTCATAGACGTATTTCAACAAATGGGTTTTAATAGTCATCCTTTCTCTCCAGGGAACCCTGCTTCAAAGGGAGATGCTCGGGTTCTATAATAAGGATCCCCTGCACCAAATTACAATTCCCAGGTTCTGTGTGCGAGCGCACACGGCTGTGTGTATCGGGGAAGAAATTGGAAGAGCTAAAACAATTAGTTGCTAATTAATGAATTAGACTTAATCGTATTTAGCTAGCATGCTCTTTATTTAAATCCATATCGCTATCAAGCAATCTATCCGAATCATATCAGCATCTGTAGATAAATGCCTCAAAATTATGGTTAATTTCTTTTCGATTCTAACTTGATCTGGAAGTCACAATTCTAGCATCAGGCCAGATACACAAAGGGCAGCAACAGGCACCCAGCATAGAGCGAGGTGGGTGACACACTGTGTGTGCTGTTCCTTATTTTGCTCCCTATTTCACATTTTTGGGGTTCATTCCCCACTCCTAAACTCCCCCCCCCATTCTCACATCTAGAGCTGCCTGGTCTAATGTAATTGGGCTCAAATTGTGTGCCTTCTGTGGTTTATTAGAATTTCAGAGAACAAACTGCAGCTCAGACACAACAACGCCGTTCTGCAGAAAAGTTCCAGGTTCAACCCCTGTGGCTATCGATTAGAAACTTGTCCTAGACAACAAAGGCCTATGACAACCTTGGGAGAGAGAGAGAGAGCTCAATAATCTGACTTGATATATAAAATATCTCTGTCTGTGGTTGCTCTCGGTTCCAGTTCATTAATTTTTAGGCTGCAGGAAACATTTTCGGAAAACCAAGGGCAAAGGTTACGATAGCTTATTATATTAGATCACCCCATTTCTCTGTATCTTGAGAAACAGATTAGAAACAGGTCCCTTCTGCAGAAACCGAGATTCCTCAAAATATGCAAGCTAGGAAAGACTGTTTTATATAATTCTGCTTTCTCCAGCTAGCTCTATTGTCCAGAGCATAGAGTGGCTAAGCTATCATGGTTATATAAAAATCTATCTGCTTCTACAGCATAACAGCTACAGCTCAGACAGTCAACTCCCCCACTCACACACCCGACACAGACAGACAACCCCCAAGCATGGGTTCCCTTTCCAGCTTTGTCCATGTACGGCACATATGCACATCTGCAGATTTATCTCTGCCCTCAACAGCCCACCAAACAAAATTCAAAATTCTCTTTTGGGGCACCTTAATTCTAAATATATCTGACGTCCTCCAATCCGAGATGAGATGGTGCCAAACAGTAAGCTCGGCTCAGACATCTTAGACTGGCGAGGGAGCTACGGGGAAGGTCTCCACCGGCCATTCTTGCTCAGTGGCCATTCCCTTCAAACGGCCTGACAAAGGAGAACTTCCCACCAAATCAATTTCAAGATTTTAATCAACGGAGCAAAGAGACTGCTGTGCAGGGCTGGCAGGTGGGAGAAGATTCGCGACAAAGGTCAAGCTTTCCCCAGCAAAATAAAACCATTGTGTTTTAATAACGTTTGCTCTGGATATTTATTTTCGAACATAATTGGAGACGAGCAAATTTGTTCCAGGAAAGGCAGGGGAGGCGTATATTCTAAACCACGTCTAGAAAGGATAAAATGTCCAAGATTACAGAGGCAAGGACAGAATTTTTATTTTATTTTATTTTTGGGGGCATCAAATCCCTAAAATGCCAGTTTTTGTGTGCGTGCGTGTGTTTGTGTGTGCATGTGTGCAAATGGCAGTGGACAAACTTTGAAGCATAAGTTATTTACTTTATATTTTAGACCAGGGATGTGCAACCTTGGCTGCTTTAAGTATTGTGGACTTTAACTTCCAGAATTCCCCAGCCAACCATGCTGGCTGGGGAATTCTGGGAGTTGAAGTCCACAAATCTTAAAAGTTGCCAAGGTTGCACACCCGGCTTTAGAGTTAGACTATCATAACCCATGCATAATTACGAGATGAGGTTCTCTGGTTAGATTGTTAGTGGTAGCTTTTTCTCCCCTCTACACTGTACTCAAAACAAACTACTTCCTGCCTCACATTGTTGTGTACAGAAACTAGGCAATATCTAGAGAATTCCATACAACAAGCCACACAGGAACCAATATGCTCGGCGGGCTGCTTTTCCCATCTATTAAGCAATGCCATCCTGTGGGACCCAGAAGGCTGCACCTACTCTCTAGAACAGGGCTTTTCAACCAATGGTACGGGTACCACCTGTAGTACATTGGCACCTGGCAGGTGGTACGTGACCATCCTAGAAAAATGGTAGTGGGGAATGAGCTGAACCGGTGGCAGCACCGCACAAGTCTGAGAGAGAGATGGCTGGAGCTGAAGGGCTGTCAGGGCTCAGCAGAAGCACCAGGATCAGCGACGCTTTCCAGCTGATCGGCGCTTCTTCGGGGCTGTCGGGGCTCAGCGGAAGCGCCAGGATCAGCGCCAGGCTCCAGCTGGAGCTCGGCGCTGATCCTGGCGCTTCTGCTGAGCCCTGAAGAAGCACCAATCAGCTGGAATGTTGCAGCATCTCCAGGGTCTTGTGATTTACATTCAGATGCTTGGCAACTGATTCATATTTATGACTGTCACAGTGTCCCAGGGTCAGAGAAGTGACCAAAACCTGCTGCAACCACCCAGCAGATGGGGGGAAATAAAAACCAAACACCCCCCACCCCACCCTCGCTGCCAATCCTCAACAGAAATGCTCACAACAATGAAAACCTTGGACAGGAGGAAGAGCGCCGCCGGGTGGGCAGGCAGGTGTCTTGCTCGGCTGTGGCTTGGGGGGCACTTTTTTCAGTGCCATCGTAACTTTGAACAGTCACTAAGTGAACTGTTGTAAGTCGAGGACTACCTGTACTTTATCACTTTTTTCCTTTTTTTTTTTTTGGTCATCAAGTTTTTTGACACCTTGCTAGGCGACTGGTGGTACTCGGATATTGCCATATCCTAAAAGTGGTACAATGGGTGAAAAGGTTGAAAAGCCCTGATCTAGAACAACACTCTCCCTGAAATCTAGGGAGCCCCAGTCCTGCTGTCCTTCAACACCGGACTCATTTCTCGGACTCTGTGCCAGGATTTTACCTCTGCCCATGATTGTATATTGAGTAGGATATATTGACCTGACTGTGTTAATTTGTTGTTTTAATTTATCCCTCACCTCCCTCCCAAGGGGCCATTTTTATTCTGGTTGGAATGGTTTGCAATAATGTTTTTAATCCTTGTGAGCCTCCCCAAGTCACGGTATTGAAATGGAAGTTGCCAACAAATAAACAAATAAGTTCTGGATAGAAAGACCGAAGCACAGAAATACCGTCATCTAAATGTGGAGTGTTTTGGGGAGGGGGCGTAAGGACATGTATCTATTCTTTCTCTCCCTCCCTCTTTCTTCCTTCCTTTCCAATATAATATCCATCTTGGGTGCCTATGCCTCCTTCGCAAGGATGGAAGGGGGGGTGGAGAGAAGAGGAGCAATTATATCTGAAATGCCATCACGGGTGCCTCGTTCTTCTAACTTCCTCCGTTGAACAACAGCCAAAGCTTCATTTCTTTAAAAAAAGGTATCTTATTTTTAAGAGAGTGGGGAGTGAGAAGTAATCCTACACACGAAGAGTCTCTCTCTTTGGAATTGAAGAAACCAGCTTGGAAGAACTAGCCCACAAAGCACAGAAATCATAATGTGAAATCAAAAACAGCCTTGGTCCAATGTTATCCACTGAAATGGGAAGGGGGGAATGGAAGGTGGCAGCACACCCCTTTCTTTTCTTAAAATGCTCTCGTTGGGCTCGTCTTGAAGGACTTGGGGCTGCCAATGTTGTTGAAGCATGGAAAAGATAGCCATTTTAAAGGGACATAAAAAGATAGCGGAGGGATTCTGGAGAGGAGAGGAAGAAGGAAGCAAAAAATAACCTACGGCATTGGTGAGGAGCTATGCAAGCCCGGGTGCATATCCCCCGCCAAGGAGTTTCCACGAAGGAGTATGTTCGATTGCACCCCTTACATAAATTATGCAAATGGACTTCGTTGCATAATTTATTCTGCTAGTCAAGAGTCCGTGCCGGGTGTCCAACTCTGTTGTTTGAGCTTCTTTACTTCTATCCTTCCATCTCTCTGGCAGGGGCTCCTTGTTAGCCACTCAACAGTAGATGTGTTGATGATGCTGGATGATCTCACTGGAAGGGCAGGGTTAATTCATCTAGTTTGCTTTTTTATTAAAAAACTAGCTGTACCCAGCCAAGCGTTGCTGTGGCTCAGTCTGGTAAAAGCGTGTGTTGCTTTTACGTCCAACAGATGGCGCTGTTTTTCAAAAAAAGCATGTTTTTACCTGTCACAGGTGTGACATCTATATAATATAGGTATATAAAAACACACGCGTATTCGAATGCAACGTTGTGTAAAAATTTCAAAGCAATTGGTGAAGAACTTTCGGAGATTTAAGATTTTGAACAAATGAACATTTACATTTTTATTTATATAGATAGAGAAATAAATGAACTAAAAGTCAATGACATGAAGTGTGGTTCCCAAGACCCTGGGATCTGTTAAAAAGGGGTTAAGAGCTTTGGACCCTCAACAGGCTGACTAGCCCTAGAATAAAAGATAATAATGATCATGATCATGATCATAATAATAATAATAATAATAATAATAATAATAATAATAATAATAATAATAATAATAATAATAATAATAATAATAATAATAATAATAATAATATTGTTGAGAATGAGAGGGTGAAGATCTTGTGGGACTTTTGAATACAGACAGATCGCCATTTGGAACACAACACGGCAGATATCGCAGTTGTATAGAACCAAAGCGTACAGCTGATTGATATCGCTGTACCAGGAGATGCCAGACTCATAGAAAAAGAACTGGAAAAAATTACAAAATATCGCAACCTGACCATCGAAACTGCGCAATTATGGATAAAACGTGTAACAATGGTACCCATTGTCATTGGGGCACTGGGAACTATGTCCAAAAACTTTGCAAAATACATCAAGACACTGCAGCTTCCTGCAATAACTCCAGCAATGTTACAAAAAACTGTGCTACTTGGAACATCTTTCATTTTAAGGAGGTACCTGGTTGATACCTAGGATACTGGCAGCAACCCATGTCAACCATCAGCGCCAGCCAATTTGAATGTTCAGTTAACTGAGGTTCATGTCTAATGAATAAAAGATAATAATAATAACACAGTTGGAAGGGACCTTGGAGGTCATCTAGTCCAACCCCCTGCTCAGGCAGGAAACCCTATACCATTTCAGACAAATGGCTGTCCAGTTTCTTCTTAAAAACTTCCAGTGTTGGAGCATTCACCGCTTCTGGAGGCAGGTTGTTCCACTGGTTAATTGTTCTAACTAATAATAATAATGATGATGATGATGATAAAGTTGGAAGGGATCTTGGAGGTCATCGAGTCCAACCCCCTGCTCAGGCAGGAAACCCTACACCATTTCGGACAAATGGCTGTCCAGTCTCTTCTTAAAAACTTCCAGTGTTGGAGCATTCACCGCTTCTGGAGGCAGGTTGTTCCACTGGTTAATTGTTCTAACTGTCAGGAAGTTTCTCCTTAGTTCTAGGTTGCTTCTCTCTTTGGTTAGTTTAGATAATGCTCAGTTAGATAGTTAGTTAGATATTAGTTAGATATTAGTTAGATAGTTAGATATCAGTTAGATAATGCTCAGCTTCTCAGAGGATGGAAAGAGGGGGGAAAACCTCAGGCAAAAGTTACAGCGCAACCTTAATTTAGCATTACAATCCATCACCCTTTGCTCAGGAGACATAATTTCTCTGACAGGTGGCAGTTCCATATTCATTCCTTAGTTTGGAGTCTGCCACTTTCCTGAGTACAACATGGCCCTACACAGAGCTTACACTCAGATGCGCTGGTACCACGACACATTGCATTTGCTTACCAAGCAGTCTGCCCTTATCTGAGGGCCAGAATCAAGTTTGAAGGAATTGTTGACATGGAGAAAAAAGACAGAGGGCTAGAGAGACCAGAAAGCTAGAAACTTCATTTGCCAAATGAAAAAAAAATTCTAAGATTCTCCAGCTTGTTGTAGCAAAACCAGAGAGGGCTGGGGCATCTACACAACTGAACGCAACCCCTAACGTGGCACATGTTATTCATTTTTAGTGTGCATTTGTTAGTCTTTCAGGGATCACTAAGCTTTTATTGCTTTCCCAAGAGCAGGAATTCAGGGGAAGTTCAGACAGTCACAGAAATAGGGAAAGATGATGGTGAATCACATATTTTCTCTTTCTTTCCTTTTTTTTTTTTAAAAAAAGCTTCCAGATAATACTGGAAGCTCCAGTTAAAATTATACCTCCTCCTGAAAAAGCCTGACTGCTTCATATTTAAGCAGATTTGATGACAATCTAAGGGGGTTGCTGAACCCAGATTTTGAAATGTATTTACAAAGACAGTGAGTTTATTAACAGAGGAGAGAGAAAAAAATCCGTGTTCATGAGCAAAGGTTGGCTTGTCTAGGTACAACTAAACACTGTTGCATGCATTTAGGTAGAGTGAAAGAAAGAAAATACGGCTATAAATAGCCATAACCACGAGACTGCTACTTCTCCCCCAAATAACTTTCTTCTTGCCCTTATTTGGATTGCATCCTTGCTTATAGTCTTCGTTTTTTCTGCTAGGTCACGTGACACTGGGCACAGCTTTCGGCATTTGCAAAAAATATGCATGCGCTTGTGAAGGGAAGACACGGAGGACCGAGACACGTGTCAAACCTTAAGGCAGCTCTCTTAGATACCCTGAAACCGAGGCTCTCAGGATTCGCAACCAGGGCGGCCAACGGCTACGTGGATGGAAGATTAGATTGTGTTAGATTGAGGCAGTCTGCTTTAAGGACAAAGGACTGGAAGCCGCGAGTTTTCCAAAATAAGGAATTTTGGAATTCGGCATATTACCAAGGATGACAGCAAAGTCACGGTGACAAACATGACATTGGCCCACAGAAGCCGCCTCAGATCAGTGACACAGAGACCAAGACTCTTCCTAGCAGATTCATAGGCAATAAATAGCCACACATGGCTTTTGGTCAAAGAATTCTGCTGGGGAGTTGTGTGTGTGGGGGGGGCAATTTTCTTTGCTTGGTTTACAGTTAGACAAAGGCCTGGTGGCAATGCTCCTCGCGAAGGACCCGGCGATTTCTCAAGCAGGGATGGCCAGATGGCAAGCCGCAGGCCACATCCCCTGCTCTCCAATCACCCTGGTAACTCTCCCAGATTTTGAGCAAAGGATGATCAAACATTTGTGCACTATTGCACAAAAGGCACATGATGCAGCAGCAGCAGCAATCTTGCTGAAGCCAGTGACTCAAAATCGGATCAACGCCTAGATGAGGGGTAGGCAACCTGGGCTCTTTTATGACTCGTGGACTTCAACTCCCAGAATTCCTGAGCCAGCCTGGCTCAGCTTGGAAACTTCACCCTTTTCCCTCAGCACGGCTGGCTCAGGAATTCTGGGAGTTGAAGTCCACGAGTCATAAAAGAGCCAAGGTTGCCTACCCGAGAAAAGGTCTGCGGATGCATCCTAACTTTCATCCTGGGCAACCGGTGAGCTATAAAGGCTGGGAATTTATGAAGCTGCATTTAACAGAGTCTGGGTTATACCACTGAACCGCCCCCCACCCCAGCTGTTTTCCACCCACCCCCCAAAAGAGCAGCGGTTTTTCAGAATCGCAAGCAAGCGACTCTTTCCCTTTTAACTAGCCAAATTCTGAAAATGCAAGTCTTGAAACTGGCCCTGGTCTATATCAAAAGGCATCAACTGCTTTTTTTTTTATACAACTAAAATAACTGTGCACTTCAGAAAAGCTCTGAAGAATTCCCACAAACTACACTGAGTTTTGTGTATCCTTGCCCTGCCCCGCCTTGCACCAATTCTGGCTTAAACAAACATCTGGTGGTAACAAAAGCAAGGGGAAATGTTAAAATCAGATGTCAATCGTGTCAGAAATGAGACCCACAGTGCAGAACCCCATTTTTGTTGGTACAGTTAGTCCTTGACTTACAACATGTCGTTTAGTCCCAAGATCGTGTGATCCCCTTTTGCCGACCTACCGACAAGCAAACTCTACTGGGAAGCCAGTTTCACTTAACAACTGGGTTACTGACTTAACAACTGCAGTGATTCACTTAACAACTGTGGCAAGAAAAGTCATCAAATGGGGCAAAACTCACTTAACAAATGTCTCACTTAAAAACAGAAAATTTTGGACTCAACTGTGGTCGTTAAGTCGAGGACCTTTCCTATAGGATGAACTCTTCCTGTGTTTTTTCTTTTCTTTTTACTAACTACATTGCCTCTCTCCAATTCTTATTTTACATTTCTCACACTACCCTTCCATCATCTTGGTTTCTATCTAGTGTTCCACTATCAGTTAGCCTATTGACAAAAAAACCCATAGACCAGGGGTAGGCAACCTTGGCTCTTTTATGACTCGTGGACTTCAACTCCCAGAATTCCTGAACCAGCCATGCTCAGGAATTCTGGGAGTTGAAGTCCAGGAGTCATAAAAGAGCCAAGGTTGCCTACCCCTGCCATAGACCAAAGTCAGCTTCTTTCATTTTCCAAGACAGACCACTAAGATTAGAAACTCCACTCCATTTTAACTGAAAACTGTTTTAAAAATCACACCTGATCCCTAAAGTGGCTTCTCAGAACAAGCTAACATCTCAGAATCTCATAACGATAGTTATGTTAATCACATTTTGGGTGGTGGGGGTGATAAATACAAATGTTTTCAGGCTTCTACCCATGATTATGTAGAAAAAAAGAAAAAGAAAGATAAGTATGAGAGCTCAAAGCTCGCATAGGTTGATCTTCCTGAAGTTGAATTATAATCTATGATGTGACAAACAAACAGCCCAGGATTTGTTGGCTTAATCTCAGGACAGCCATTGGGTTGGCCGTCACCTAGGTGGAGTAAAAATTCCATTTAAGTGACATATACAAATAGTCCTCGACTTACAACAGTATATTTAGTGACCATTCAAAGTTACAACGGCACTGAAAAAAGTGACTTAGGACCATTTTTCACACTTACAACCTTTGCAGCATCCCCACGATCATGTGATCAAACTTCAGACACTTGGCAACTGACTCATACTTATGGCCACTGCTGTGTCTAAGGTCACGTGATCACCATTTACAACCTTCTGACAAGCAGAAGCCAGATTCACTTGACAGCCATGTTGCTAACTTATCAACTGCAGTGATTCACTTAACAATTCTGGCAAAAAACGCCATAAAATGGGGCAAATCTCACTTAACAAATGTCTCACTTAACAGACATAGATTTGGGGCTCAGTTGCAGTCGTAAGTCGAGGACTGCCTGTATTCATTTTATAAACAAGAGCACTTGGGATCTCAGGCTAGGAGTATCCCTCAAACTGCTGATAAATTGTATTTTGATGGGGATCTAGGAGGGGACATTCCCTGCAGTGGTAATGCTTTTTGTGAAGTGGATGGCATAGCTCTGATGGATAAAGAGAACCAAACAAGATTTAATTGGGGAGAAGGCTTCTGAGGCCTACAAACTGAGGAGATATGCTGATGACGTTTCTCTGCTTTTCTACTCAATGTCTTTCAGCCTAGACCAGGGGTAGGCAACCTTGGCTCTTTTATGACTCGTGGACTTCAACTCCCAGAATTCCTGAGCCAGCCATGCTGAGGGGAAAGAGAGAGGTTTCCAAGCTGAGCCATGCTGGCTCAGGAATTCTGGGAGTTGAAGTCCACGAGTCATAAAAGAGCCAAGTTTGCCTACCCCTGGCCTAGACTCTTTGTCCCTGAAGAACTAGGAAGATGTTCCACAATAAGGAGACAGGAAACTTTGTAACATTATCTGTGGGGGGGGGGGGTTTGGTACAATCTCCCTCTTTGTACCAATAAAAAGATTCTTGATGCAGGAATCTTTGATCAGATATTTTGATTTGCTTTCCCTAACCAGCGAGAAAAATAGGTAGCCACAACAGGTAGCCCTTCATCTCCTATCTTCATACAGCCCATCCTGGGGCCACAGTTAGAGAAATCCTTCCATCAGGCGTATCCCTAGGACATCCTGAATTACCTTTTAAAGCAGCTGGGTCTTCGTTATATCCCCTCTTCAAAGGAACTCTGAATTTGGGCCAGCGTACCGTTGTTACCTTAGAAAAACCCGTTTTACTAATTGGGTTTCAATTTATCTTAAAGATGGATTTTTTATTTTATTTTTTGCAGTACAATCTTAGTGCGTTTATTGAGATCTGAGTTAACAAGGCTTACTTTGAAAGGGTGCAATAATAGGAATTGATGTCAAGTAAGCCTGCATCCAGATAGAACTATATTGTCCTCCCCCCCCCCCCGGGTGTATATTTTTAAACATCTTTAAACAAGGCACACAGTATGAACACGTTTCCTCCTAAAATATGCATTTTTGTATTCTTTTATGAAAAAGGAACTGGACCATCGGAGAACTATGCTATTTGACTGATCCCAAGCTACCTGTGTGTCCAGGACCTGCAGTTGAGATTCTTGCTCCTAAAAATGCAGTCTGAACAAAATTATCCAGCTCCTCTACTCTCGAGGAATGACTGATGATGGGCTTATTTTGAATTACTACATTTCGGATCTAAGTTACAGACGTTTCATTAAAATGTCTGTCTTGTGTTTGGGGTGATGGATGAGCCTCAAGAACGAGGGAGACAAAGAGTGTGTCTCGTTATTTCCCCATCTTAATGGTGTGTTACCATATTTTATATAGTAGCAATCACTGCTTCAGAGACACCCATGGTCCATATAACAATTGATCTGTTATAGTTAAAAATTAAAATACTTACTTTACCCAGAACAAAACTCTTGGTCAACTAGAGAGATGCCTGCAATTTTTAACTGTTCCTTCTTTTGGGTACCACTATCTTTTATTCCATAACAATCTCTTCTCACTTTCTCCGTCATACTCAGGGCTCTTTCCAGCTATTTATTCTAAAAGTCTGGATGGAGTACACCAGAACAGACAGGAGGGCTCATACCAGCTGCAGTTGGTGGCCCATTAAGCCAGATGCCATTCGTACCAGAGCGCCTCCAAACTATATCACTGTATCAATAGGGTTGCTTTAAAAAAAAAAAAAAGGACTACCATCATATTAGTGGCTGGAGCTGGCCAGCTGGAGCCAATATTTCCCCTATCTAAATCAATGCTGGCTATCTCTTTGCTCCTAAGCTCAATTCTCACCGTTATGTCTGTTCCTTAAGGCAGGGCTTTTCAACCTTTTCACCCATTGTACCACTTTTAGGATATGGCAATAACCGAGTACCACCAGTCGCCTAGCAAGGTGTCAAAAACTTGATAACAAAAAAAAAGGAAAAAAGTGATGAAGTACAGGTAGTCCTCAACTTACAACAGTTCGCTTAGTGACTGTTCGAAGTTACAATGGCACTGAAAAAAGTGCCCCCCAAGCCACAGCCGAGAAAGACACCTGCCTGCCCACCTGGCGGCGCTCTTCCTCCTGTCCGAGGTTTTCATTGTTGTGAGCATTTCTGTTGAGGATTGGCAGCGGGGGTGGGGTGGGGGGGTGTTTGGTTTTTATTCCCCCCGTCTGCTGGGTGGTTGCAGCAGGTTTTGGTCACTTCACATGACCCTGGGACACTGTGATCATCATAAATATGAATCAGTTGCCAAGCATCTGAATGTAAATCACAAGACCCTGGAGATGCTGCAACATTCCAGCTGATTGGCGCTTTTTCTGGGCTCAGCAGAAGCGCCAGGATCAACGCTGAGCTCCAGCTGGAGCCTGGCACTGATCCTGGGGCTTCCGCTGAGCCCTGACAGCCCTGCAGCTCCAGCCATCTCTCACTCAGGCTTGTCTGGTGCTGCCACGGGTTCAGCTCATTCCCCTCCCCCACTACTTTTCTTTGATGGTCGCGTACCACCTGCCAGGTGCCAATGTACCACAGGTGGTACCCGTACCACTGGTTGAAAAGCCCTGCCTTAAGGCCTCAAACGGCTTCTTCTCTTTGTGTCCAAGAAGATACTTCGTTTAACCTCAAAGACCTTGCCCCCAGCCTTCCCGTCAGATGAGATTTGGAAGGTGCTGGGAACACAGCCTCGCTGGCGGTCCCATCAACTTTGTAGCCTCCTGAACAATCTCACAGGAACCTCTTGACAGTTGCAAGGCAAAACCCCACCCTATTTCCCCAACCGTTTCGTCAGTTTGATCTAAGGCATCATTGTACATCTAATGTTTATTACAGATACCAGGGTAGCGGTGTTCTTTACTGAGCTTGAGATGCTTAAATTTTATGGTTGCTGTGACTGAGGAGAATGGTATGCATCAAAAAATGACAATAAAACTCCACAGACAACCGTTTACAAAGGGAAGAAAAACACACGCATCACACATGTCATCTGGTTTCAACTCCACCTTCGCCCACCTTTCTTCTCCATCGCTTAAGCCCATCCAGTCAGGCCCCAGTTGGCTTCCTTCCTCCACACTGTCTTCTCTGAGCCTTTTGCCACATTGGACACCAACATCCCACCTTCAAGTCCTTCCTGAAGACCCTCAGCAAAAAAAAGATCGCGTTTCACTCTCCACCTGCCACCTGATTCTCCCTCACACCTTGGCCTTGCTCCTCACATTTCAGGTTCCAAAGGCGGCTGTCCCAGGTGTGCTCATTCAAGGCGGTGCACCTTGGGGAGAAAGGTCTCATGAACATTGTTGGGCCTTAGTAAATAAATCAGTGGCAGAGAAAGTCACTTCTGGGGTTGCCGGAGGGTGGGAAGGGAGAGTAGGGTCAGTCAGACATGTCTGGTCCTCTGCAAGTACACCTATGAAAATAAACCTGCGGCTGCCCCATTATGTGGGTTTACTTTTTTTAAGGCAAGGCTTTTCAACCAGTGGTACGGGTACCACCTGTGGTACATTGGCACCTGGCAGGTGGTACGCGACCATCCCAGAAAAGTGGTAGTGGGGGAGGGGAATGAGCTGAACCGGTGGCAGCACCGCACAAGCCTGAGCGAGAGATGGCTGGAGCTGCAGGGCTGTCAGGGCTCAGCGGAAGTGCCAGGAGCAGTGCCGCTTTCCAGCTGAACGGTGCTTCGGGGCTGTCAGGGCTCAGTGGAAGCACCAGGATCAGCGCCAGAATCCAGCTGGAGCTCGGCGCTGATCCTGGCGCTTCTGCTGAGCCCAGAAGAAGCGCCGATCAGCTGGAATGTTACAACATCTCCAGGGTCTTGTGATTTACATTCAGATGCTTGGCAACTGATTCATATTTATGACGGTCACAGTGTCCCAGGGTCATGTGAAGTGACCAAAACCTGCTGCAACCACCCAGCAGACGGGGGGGGGGGAATAAAAACCAAACACCCCCCACCCCACCCCCGCTGCCAATCCTCAACAGAAATGCTCACAACAATGAA
>NW_015390758.1:67092-74694 GCF_001527695.2 Protobothrops mucrosquamatus | reverse complement strand
CCCCCCCCCATTGTTTAAACAAGACACAAGAAATGGGGGTGGAAAAGTGTGCTCTCTCTTGTTGCCTCTGCAGAAGACAAAAGCATGTGGCACCGTGATTATTAAACATCTCTTTCGGTGGGTGTCTGTCTGCCTGTGCGTAGGGATGTGTGCGCCTCCCTCTCTTTCACTCAAGAGATTAGCACAAATTTAGAGGGGGAAGGGAAAAAGTACAAGGGGGGGGGAAGTGAAGGAAAGATTTTTACCCACCCGTGTGGGTAAGGGGGAAAAAAACACCGTGTCACAGGAGTTGCAGCTGAATTGTTTTGCAATTCAGTCTCTCTCTCTCTCTCTCTCTCTCTCTCTCTCTCTCTCTCTCCCTCTCACTTTTTCAAACCTTAAATCAATGGGACTGGCCGACTCAGTCTGCAAAGATCTCCCTTAATCCCCAAAGACAAAACAAAATAATGCCCAAACTGTTTGGAAGAGGCTTTACCTTCCTAATTACCTTTTTTGGGGGGGGGAGGGAAATAGGTAGTTTTTTAAAAGCAAAGAGGCGCTAATGAAGGCATGGATGTATGTAATCCTAATTTCCTTCAAACAGACCTTCTGCAGAGACGGTTAAAAACATACATTCTCTGTTGGCACCCATTCCCCCAGACAAAAAAAAAAGCACATATTCCTTCAGTGCACAAAAGAAAAAGAAGAAGAAGAAAAAAAACAACCCCAGAGACAGTTAAACTGATCTTAAAGAGATCCGGAATACATCACTACCCAAAATATCTCAATTTGGGGGCGCAGCAGATTGAGAGTTTCTTTTGATGTTCAGGGGGTGGGGGGGGAAGTGAGCAAATGAAAGGACGGGTTCTGCTGTTTTTGCAGATCCCTAACCATCTTCTAATCATTATTCTAGTTATTGTTCATTTTACTACATTAATCTCAGTGGGAGATCGAAGGAAGAGCGTGGATTCTTCTTCCCAGTCACCCCACTCTGCCTGCCTTGATCGTAAGGTAGCCTTTCATTTTTCTTTCCTTCCCTCCCCCAACCCCCAGGTTGTCTTACTTTACAACCCAGACTGCAATGTCTTGGAGGAATTACTCTATATCTGGCTCAGTTTGCTGCTGGAGGCAGAAAAGAGCTAGCTACCTTCTGCCTTAGATGCAAGCCGCAATAATCCCCTCACAGCCAACCTGAAAAATCGGTGGATGGGGTGGTGGGAGGAAGCAGGCTAAGGCAACTGGGGGGGGGGGTTGTTCATGTAGACGAGGTTTGTCTCATAAACTGAAGGTAGGGCTGTCCTTCCAGAGGTATCACCGGGCCTTCAAGCCACAGCTAATCAGAAAAAAAAAATGGCCAGGAGGGAGAACAGACCAGGATGGAGAACAGACCAGGATGGAGAACAGCCCCCCTTTTCAAGACTCTCTTTCAAAAAACCTCACCTATCCCTGCCGGTTGGATTCAACCTTCAGCCTGGGGGAGGGGGGAGGGCGAGGGGGGGGGGAAGGAGCAGAGGATGTCTCAGTCTTCTCCCCAGCAAGATGATAGNGGGGGGGGTCTTGCGGGGACTCGCAGGGATGGATCGACGGAGCTTCCCGGCTCAGCCAAGCTGGGAAGGGAACGAGGCTCTAAAGGAGGAAGGAAGGTTGGTGCTGATGCAGCAAGGCAGGGTGGGAGAATGCAGGAGAGAGAGAGAGAGAGAGAGAGAGAGGGAAAGGCAGGGAGGGGAGGGGGGAGCCGAGCCGAGAGGCTGAGCATGCTCCCTCCCACTCAAGGGGCCATGGGAGTTGTAGTCTTATCACAGAAGTGAGGGGGGGGGGAGAAAGCATCGTAAGCTGGGTTTGCTTTGCTTTGTTTTCCCACAAATAGGGTGCCAGGTGTCCACTATTTGAGTGGACAGTCCACTTTTTTCACATTATGTTCACTATTTTTTTTCACAAAATAGTGGACATTTTTTTATTCAAAAGCTTTATGATGAAATGGTACCTAATCTAAAGCTGTACAGTCTACTTTTTTTACTACTTAACCACCACCCCCCGCTTGTCCGCTATTTTTTGGAAGCAGACCTGGCAACCCTGCCCACAAATTTCAAGAATCACCTCACCCGGGCAGGAGCCAGTAGTTGTTTTGGAGAAGATTTCTGAATGGTTTCACCCAAGATGACACACTGCCCGTTCATTTCCAAGTTGCAGAACCCATTTGGGTGAGGAAACCCTTTGGAGTCCCACAGAGCAGCAATGGAGAAGTAATTAACTGATGCCTGTAAATATTAGTGGGGGGGAGGGAGGGAAGAAGCAATATTGGTGGTTGTTGTTCATTGCGAAGTCGTGTCCGACCCATCGCGACCCCATGGACAACGTTCCTCCAGGCCTTCCTGTCTCCTCTACCACAGGGCTTTTCAACCTTTGTCCCAGCCTCGCCTCCTCCCACGACCCCCTCCTCACCAGCAGCCCCCCTGGAGGAGAGTCACCCCCGAGCGTGGCCCACACAGAGCAGCGCAGCCAAGGACATGGCAGCCAGGCAGCGTAGACCAGGGCTTTTCAACCTTTTCACCCATTGTACCACTTTTAGGATATGGCAACATCCGAGTACCACCAGTCGCCTAGCAAGGTGTCAAAAACTGGATGACCCAAAAAAAAAAAAAGAGGAAAAAAGTGATAAAGTACAGGTAGTCCTCGACTTACAACAGTTCGCTTAGTGACTGAAGTTACAATGGCACTGAAAGAAGTGCCCCCCAAGCCACAGCCGAGCAAGACACCTGCCTGCCCGCCTGGCAGTGCTCTTCCTCCTGTCCAAGGTTTTCATTGTTGTGAGCATTTCTGTTGAGGATTGGCAGTGGGGGTGGGGTGGGGGTGTTTGGTTTTTATTCCCCCCGTCTGCTGGGTGGTTGCAGCAGGTTTTGGTCACTTCACATGACCCTGGGACACTGTGACCGTCATAAATATGAATCATCTGAATGTAAATCACAAGACCCTGGAGATGCTGCAACATTCCAGCTGATCGGCGCTTCTTCTGGGCTCATCAGAAGCGCCAGAATCAGCGCCGAGCTCCAGCTGGAGCCTGGCGCTGATCCTGGCGCTTCCTCTGAGACCTGACAGTCCCGAAGAAGCGCTGATCCTGGCGCTTCTGCTGAGCCCTGACAGCCCTGCAGCTCCAGCCGTCTCTCGCTCAGGCTTGCGCGGTGCTGCCACCGGTTCAGCTCATTCCCCTCCCCCGCTACCACTTTTCTGGGATGGTCGCGTACCACATGCCAGGTGCCAATGTACCACAGGTGGTACCTGTACCACTGGTTCAAAAGCCCTGCTCTACCATCTTCTGGAGTCTATTTAAGCTCACGCCTACTGCTTCAGTGACTCCATCCAGCCACCTCATTCTCTGTCGTCCCGTTCTTCTATTGCCCTCAATCTTTCCCAGCATTAGGCTCTTCTCCAGTGAGTCCTTCCTTCTCATTAGGTGGCCAAAGTACTTGAGTTTCAACTTCAGGATCTGGCCTTCTAAAGAGCAGTCGGGGTTGATCTCCTCTAGGACTGCAATATTGGTTACCCCCACTTTATCCACTTCCAAAAGGTACAGTGAACCGGTGGCAACTAGTGTGAATCTGAGTCCCAAGAAAGTTGTAATTAAAAATAATGTATTTGGGTTCCAGGTGTTATGGCAGCTTTGAAAATGCACCTGCAAGCTTCTAGTCCACAAAAAATTACACTTAAAACTGGTAGAAAAGGAACGAACTTTTCTCCTGTTCTTCCACAAAATGGCTGACTCTGATGCATACAATTCTTTACAGTTTTGGACAAAACTTTTTGGGAAAGAACGATGTTACAGGATGAGTTCTAACCCATTCAGAATTCTGACTATGGAACCAGGGAAGGAGTGGGGCTTGCTAACGTGCTATAAATCAGCATAGAATAACAAAAAATGTAACCCTACCACTCTATGCCTTGGTAAGAGCACAGTTGGAATATTGCATCCAGTTCTGGTCGCCACAATATGAAAAAGATGTTTAGAAAGAGTGCAAAGAAGAGCAACAAAGATGATTGGGGGACTGGAGGCTAAAACATATGAAGAACGATTGCAGGAATTGGGTATATCCACTTTAATGAAACGAAGGACCAGGGGTACCACGATAGCAGCATTCCAATATTTGAGGGGCTACCACAAAGGAGAGGGGGTCAACCTATTCTCCAAAGCATCTGAAAACAGGACAAGAAGCATTGGATGAAAACTAATCAAGGAAAGAACCAACCTAGAACTAAGGAGAAATTTCCTGACGGAATAATTAATCACTGGAACGACTTGCCTCCAGAATTATGGGTGCTCCAACACTGGACATTTTTAACAAGAGATTGGGGGGTTGGACTAGAAGACCTCCAAGGTCCCTTCCAACTCTGTTATTCTGTTATTCTATTATACTACACATCACACCTCAAGCTTAGTTGCGCCTCCTTTCAACTACAAAGAAAAAGTAAGTAGCTGCTTGGTGCTCCTAAAGCTAATGTGGTTACAAGGAATTAATCATGAATATTTTCTTACTCTTATGCTTTAGTAGGCCAGTTAAACCATTTCTGCATCAAAATAGTTTAGCCACAGGTTAAGTCATGGTAGCCTCACTGCTCAACTATATAATTTGCTCTGTGCCCGTCCTGGGCATTTTATCACCCTTGGGACACATCTGCCCTTTGGCTGTCCATATCCAGCCTGTGTGAAGTCAGTTGGAAATTAGAAATTAAATGTAAATAAGTGTACACCATGCATGCAATACAAATGTATTGCTTTTATTTTGAAGGAGACTGCTATATACATTTTTTAATTTATGTATGTGCATGCATGCCTATGCACTTTCATAGCCCTCCATAAGAGTTCCAGTTTCTCATGTGGCCCCTTGGGAAAATTAATTGCCCTTCCATGTTCTATGCTCTTATCCATGAACTGGAACTGGTTTAAAATTCACAGCTGTATAACATCCTTGCTAAAAGTGTTGCACTTCTCCTAATTTCTACCAGGTTAAGTTTATGACTGTGGTATATTAATATGGCTTTAACTAATCTGAGGTTGACATCAGATCAGGAACAGTTGATTTTCAGAGAGAAAATCTATGTGGTTCTTAAGAGCTGCCCCCAACGTAGAAGCATATAATCAACCAACCAGAAAGAAGGATTTTCCTACAGTTGCAGCCATTCCTTCTCCTTCTGAAGCTTGTACTATGTCATACTTTGTGCATTTGAAAGATGCCCTAAAAACAGTCTTATTGATGTTGGCATTGGATGCTTTATAGCAGAACACATTGAAGGCCATGAGTTTGTGTATTCTAAATCAAAGATCCCCAACCTTTTGAGCACCAGGGACCGGTTCCTGGAGAGAGGTTTTCCCACGGACCGGAGGGTGTGTAGTTTTGTGTGCTGCCTGCATCACGCGGATGGGGCTTTGCTTGTTTCTGCGGCCCGTGGCAAGAAAGGTTGTAAAATTGGGCAAAACTCAACCAATGTCTCACTTAACGATATAAATTTGGGGCTCAAATTATGGATGTAAGTCGAGGACTACCTGTAGTTTGGCTCATCTTAAGGCACTATAGAGGTTTGTGGTGCGAAGGAATCACAGGGAAGATGGATGGGGAAACAGAAATGATAAAAGAAACACGCAGACCGAAAGGGGAGGGGACGGCTTGCCTCATTCTTCCCTCTCCCTCTCAAAATGCACAGCGAAATTGTAAGTTTGGGACCAGAATAAAGTGACAGAAATGCAAAATATATATATATATCAAATACACTGCTTCAGACAGCGAAGGACCGATTGCCTTTTTCTGAAGGCTTTCAAAAACGACTTCCCTGTCAAACACGTTCATCAAAGCAAGCAAAAGGTTTCAGGATGTAACCATCCTCCAGGTTTTATTAGTTATCTGTCTGCAAGGTGTTTTATACGCGGAAGGCCCCTCGTCTTTTCTCCATCCAGGATGTTTCAGATTTCAATTCCCGGGAACGTCAACTTCTGTAGTAACCGTGGGAGTTGCAAGGCAGCTGGCAAATGCCCGCTCGAGGAGAGAGACAAATTCTGAAGTGCTGCAGCCTGGTCCCATCGCCTCCAATTCCTACCTCATGTTCCTGCAGAGCGTTTACGATCCCTGTTTGCTGTCTCTGGGAACGCATCTCCAGTGCGAAGAGTAACACCGTGTCCTTTGTACTGAGTCATAGGGAACCTGAGGGGGTAACAGAAGCCAAAGCACAGCCAGGCCAACCAGAGCAAGTTTCACTGGCACACCAGTAGACTTGTATCACTGGGTACGTGCCACTGTGGGCCCGGTTGCCCAATTATGTCCTCTTCCAGGAGAGATCCTGCTTGTGGATGGATCACCGCGGCATGAAGGAATGCAGCACTGCCCCCTGCTGGACAAAAGAATCATCTCAGTCCATTATGGCTATTACGCAAGCAAGTTTGGAAATTACTTTTTTTTTTTTATTAAAAGTTTTATAAAGATTACAATATTATCCCCCTCCCCCCCACTTCCCAGAGCTATTCACAGGGTTAACAAGTAATAATCATAATCTAAATAACATTAACCAACTATTAAATTGCCAAATCTATAAAGCACTTTAACTCCCTTTTTAGATAAATTTAAGTAAATTAAAGTTAAACACAATAATGAACAAATAATAATATCATAGTAATAATTGAAAATAACAGAAAAAATAAACTACTATAAAATATTAACAATAATAATACTCTAAAATTTACTCAAAAACCAAATGGAACTTTTTAGTCCCATATTTATTCTGGATATAATCTATCCATCTTCTCCAAACCGAAATATATCTTTCTTGTGAATGGTCCTTCACATAAGCGGAAATCTTGGCCATTTCTGCTAAATTTGACACTTTAAGCGACCATTCTATAGTAGGCAAACGATCCATCTTCCAATATTGAGCTACCAGTAATCTTGCAGCTGTTATAAGATTCAACATCTCAGTCCATTATGGCTATTACGCAAGCAAGTTTGGAAATTACTTTTGAAGAAAATTCCACGGTTGTACAGATTGGGTGCAAGTCTGGGAATACATGAGAGCACGGTGCATAGGGGATGGGGGTGGGGAAGGAAAGGCCAGAAAACTGAGGGAGGAAAGGTTTTATGTGCCCTGGCCTTTAAAAAAAAAAACAAAGCAGTTGGTAAGAAAATTCAGAGCACTGATAAGTAGAATTCTTTGGCAGGAGAAGCTAATGTGAAAAGAGGCTCAGAGCAAGTGGGAGTCAAAGGGAGACACTATTTCTGACACTTCCAGGGTGGAGCAAAAATGAAAGCAGAAGCCAGCATTGGCCAGGTTTCATCTAGAACAGTGGTGGCGAACCTATGGCACGGGTGCCAGAGGCGGCACTTGGAGCCCTCTCTGTGGGCACACCTGCCGTTGCTCCAGCCTCGCCTCCCCCCATAACCCCCTCCTCACCAGCAGCCCCCCTGGAGGAGAGTCGCCCCCGAGCGTGGCCCACACGGAGCAGCGCAGCCAAGGACATGGCAGCCAGGCAGCATAGATCAGGGCTTTTCAACCTTTTCACCCATTGTACCACTTTTAGGATATGGCGACATCCAAGTACCACCAGTCGCCTAGCAAGGTGTCAAAAACTTGATGACCAAAAAAAAA
>NW_015390758.1:60941-66523 GCF_001527695.2 Protobothrops mucrosquamatus | reverse complement strand
CGGGGTGGGGGCGGGGCAGGGGCGGGGCAGGGGCAGGGCAGGGGGTGGAGCGGAGGTGGGGGCCAGTTTTTGGGCACTCGGTCTCTAAAAGGTTCGCCATTACTGATCTAGAATAATGCACCCAGTTCTGGATACCACACTGGACAATTCAGAGAGGTTCAAAGGATAGCAATGAGGTGGATCCGAAGATTAGACACAGGGGACAGATTGAAGGAAGTGGGTGTTTTTAATCTTAAGATGAGTAAATCGAGAGTGGATGGCAGCAATCTTCCAAAATATTTCACAAAGGGAAAAAAACAAACATTTATTCTTCATCATTCCAGACTGCAGGCCATAGAATATTTTTTTATCTTTAAAGGAAGTATATAGTCTGACTGAAAGCTAGGAAAAATTAAAAAAAAAAATCTTAACTAAAATCAATCTGAGAAGAAGAAGCGGTTAGGCAAAAAGATGGATCCCTTCGCTTGATGCGTTTAAATGAAAAGGGGTACCTCCCACCTCTATGATATTATATATCAGTGATGGCGAACCTTTTAGAGACCGAGTGCCCAAACTTCAACTCAAAACCCACTTATATAGTGCCAGGTGGGCGTGACCCGCTGGATGGGCGTGGCTACAGTGGTCATGGCAGATGGGTGGGCATCTTCCCACAATGTTGCTCATGGGAAGGGACGCCTGTGGGGGCCGGGCAGGGTTGGGGGAGATCCAGGGGTCTCTGGCGGACGGGGTGATGGGCAAGAGGCTGGTTCTGTGGGGTGAGGCGAGGCAAGGCGAGGTAGGTCAGGGGTGCCATGTCGCAGGGCAAGGCGAGGCAGGGGCCGGTGGTGGCTGCTTCCTGACACCATTGGCCCCTGCACACAGAGGCCAGCAAGCGCATGGGTGCTGGGATGCATCCGGCCACGTGGGACCTCGGCGAGTTAGCGGGTGGCTGGTTGAAGAGGGACGGTTGCCGTCTCCAGGACATGGCGCGCGTGCCCACAGAGAGGGCTCTGAATGCCGCCTCTGACACGCGTGCCATAGGTTCGCCACCATTGTTATATATGAAACACGATTAAAAAAAGCAAAAGTTGATCAAAAAGAGCTCTGATCCCAAATCTGTTTAGAAGCAAAACTCACCACCAATAAACAGCCTTCACCAACTTGGTGCCTTCCCGATGTTTTGGAATTCAGTTCATAGGAACCTCAACTGGTAACCTTAGAAAATGAAATCTAGGTTAGCCGGAGAGCGTCAGGTTAGGAAGGATGGGACCACGATCCGAAATGCTACAGTCCCATCATCCCCGACTCCCACCTCGCTCTCCCGCAGAGAATCATAAGGTGAAGGGTAAAGGCAGCGCTACACAGGTAGTCCTCGACTTACGACCGTTTGTTTACAACGGCACTGAAAACAGTGACTTAATGACCACTTTTCACACTTACGGCCGTTGCAGCATCCCCATGGACACGTGGATCAAAATTCAGATGCTTGGCAACCGACTCACGTTTATGACATTTGCTGGATCCCGGAGTCACGTAATCCCCTTTTGTGACCTTCAAAGTCAGTGGGGAAGCCAGATTCACTTAACAACTGTGTTACGAACTAATCAACTGCGGTGATTCACTTAACAGCTGTGGCAAGAAAGGTTGTAAAATGGGGCAAAGCTCACTTAACAAACGTCTCGCTTACCAACAGAAATTTCGGGCTCAGTTGTGGTCGTAAGTTGAGGACTACCTGTATTGGGTAAGGAAGGGTAATGTGCGCTAATAAAAAAAACTGGGGGGAAAAAAATCTCTTCCACGACCTGCTTGAAATCTAATTATTGGAAGGCTAGAAATATCCACGCTGCTCTGTCTTAGAATAAACGGGAACAAACAGAGACATATTAACGTACATTCAGGTGGAGGTTTTATGTAGATTGCCGAGTTCTTTTACAAAACGTTTCTGGGAGTGCCAAATAATGATGTTTATTTACGCGGAGCATAAAGTTATATTGAGGCATCGTTTAAAAATGTTTTAATTTGTATTCAGCTTTGATTGTTGCTTCATAAATCAGTAGGCAAATTCATTCACCCTCATTGGCTTTTAGTGGACTGTCAAGAATTTGTGATCATCTGTTCATTGATCAGGCTGGCATAGGAAGAATGACTTGCTTGTAATATTCTCTGGCTCCTGATAGTTTGTGGGGTCCTTGGTGCTCTCTGAACTTGGTTGTTTTCTCGTGGACATTTCAGTACCCAACTGGGTAATATCATCAGTGCTAGTGAGAATATAAACAGGGAGCAAACTCCACACTGATTAATAATAATAATAAACCCTTTATTATCAAAGTATAACATGTATACAGTGAAATTGGCTGAGCCTCCCTCTGTGCCCCCCCCCTCACCACAAACTCACGGTGACTACAAATCCCCAACTTATTTCACCCTGTGAACTAATTGCACATCACGCCGGCCTCACGAGTCTGTCATACATAAAGTTATAAAGTTATGTCCCATTCAGAAGCCTGAAAAACCCATGGTTAAAAACTGTTCTTCAGCCTGTTGGTACGGCTGGCTATGTTTCTGTATCTCCTACCCGATGGTAGGAGAGTAAAAAGGTACCAACCAGGGTGTGAGTCATCCCTGAGAATTTTCCTCACTCTGCCAAGGCAACAGGCCCTGGCGATGTCATCCAGTGGAGTCAGGGAACAGCCCTGACTGACTAGCACTGATGATATTACATAGCCAGGTAATGAAATGTCTGCAAGAAAACAACCAAGCCGAGACAGCAGCGGAAACCCCACAGTTCAACCCTGAGCTGCAGATATAATATCACTACATTGCTCAAACACGTTTCCTTCCTCGTCTTGTGCTTTATGGACAGTGAAAGCATGTTCTCCATTTTCTCTACAGCTGGATTCCTACTGCGCATGGTTAAGAGGGCAGACCACGAGGAGGGAAGCACCGTGGCGCGATGAACGTTACTGGCATTCTTCCTTATGTTGAAAATATAGGTAGCCCTTGATTTACCGCCACAGTTGGGACCAGGAATTCCGTTGCTAAGCAAGGCAGCTGTTAAGTGAGTTTTGTGCCCCATTTTATAACCTTTTGTTTTGCCACACTTGTTAAGTGAAATGCTGCATTTCAGTGAATTGTGCTGTTGTTAAGCAAATTCTGCTTTCACCACCAACTTTGCCTGTCAGAAGCTGGCTGGAAAGTCACAAATGGCCGTCGTAGGAGCATAGGATCCTGGGATGCTGCAGCCATCCTAAATGTATGCTGGTTGCCAAACATCCGAATTTTGACGACATGGCCATGAGGATGCTGCAACAGTCATAAGTGCAAAACTGGTCATAAGCCATTTTCTTCAGTGCCATTGTAACTCTGAACATCACTGAATGAATGGTTGTAACTTGAGGATCACCTGTAGTAAAATTCGCCCAGATTAAAAGCCTGTTTTAAAACTAAAAAAATCTTAAGGTAAGATAACCTATATTGTCATTTTTTTTACTGTGGGCACAACAGCACACATCAAAAATGAGATTTAGTTGCCCGCTCTCAAAGTGAAACTCATACATGACACACACCTAAACATACTATGTACAACATATGTACAGACCCACATCCCTACATATACGTAGCAAATAAATATTAAATACTGTCCATCTTGAATATATAACGGAAGGAGGAAGCTTGAGAGTTCGCAAGGTTAATGCTGTATGGAATGAAACTCTGGCTGAATCTGGATGTTCTGCCACGGATACCACGAAGCCCCCTCCTCCCAGAAGGTAACAAGGAAAACAGGTCATGAAGAGGATGTGTAGTGTCCAGATAATCTTACAGACTCTGCTCAGGCAACGCTTCTGTGCTATGTCCTGGATGGGAGGGAGGGAACTGCCAATGATCTTTTTGGCCATCCTCACCACTTCCTGTCTGAAGCAGTGAGGCTTCCAAACCAGACTGTGATGCTGTATGACAGGATGCTCTCGATCGTCCCCTTGTAGAAAGTGGTCAGGACAGGAGAAGGAAGATGTGCGGAAGATGTATTATGTCCAACTTTGTTTCTAATATTAAAGAAGTTATTTCCCTTTTGGATAAGAGATTGGATGTTGAGGGCTTTTTGACCCCCATCGTAGCAGTAGTACAAAATAAGGAGACAGGATGCAGAACTAAAATAACTGCACCACACAATAGTAAAAAAAATACCATTTGTGTGGTGGGGAAATGTTCAAATGTCTTTGGTGGGAAAAGAACTTGGCATGTTTCCAGACTTCTGGCACAAATTCACTAAGTTAGCTCAGATCCTGTTATGGTGACCTTTTTTTCCTGCATATAAGAAAGCGAATTCTTAGCCAAAAGTGATCCAACGCATAAGAGCACATTTGCATAAAGGAGAGTTGCATAAATCAAGGGAAACCTGTAACTGATATTCATGTTCATTCTGCTTTTTAGTTCCTTATTAAATTGGGTTGCTGGTTTCAGCTCCAGGGCTGTATTTTTTAAGGATTCTAAGACCGCAGCACGTCTGAGGCATGTCCAGGCCAAACGGTTTACTTAATGTGTTTCAGAATCCAGTTTGGGAATCACGTCAGAATTACAGGTAGTCCTCGACTTACAACAGTTCATTTAGTGACCATTCAAAATTACAAAAAAAGTGACATGACCGTTTTTCACACTTACAACCATTTTTGCACCCCGAAGGTCACGTGATCAAAACTTGGATGTTTGGCAACTGACTCATACTTATGACGATTCCAGTGTCCCGGAGTCATATGATCCACTTTTGCGACCTTCTTATAAGCCAAGTCCATAAGAAAGCCAGATTCACTTAACAACTGTGTTATTAACTTAACAACTGCAGTGATTCACTTAACAACTGTAACAAGAAAGGTCGTAAAATGGGATAAAATTCACTTAACATATGTTTCCCTTAGCAACAGAAAGTTTGGGCTCAGTTGTGGTTGTAAGTTGAGGACTGCCTGTATTCGAAAGATCTGAAATTGGCCTTCTCCCTCCCCAACCCAGCTGTCCACTCATAATGACCAACATTAGCAGCAGTCCAGTAATGTGCTTTGGGGACCCCTATTGACCTTCCAACTTTTTGGCCCGCTAGGAAAATTGCCCAAAATTCTTTTTTTACTATTTCACATCATTAGAAACATCAGCATCTGCCTTTTTACCAAGTCCGTCCTTTGGTCCATGAAGCTTAGTCTTCTCCAACACTGATTGGAAACAGATCTTCAGAATCTGGGGCTGAACTTATAACCATCTGGATGGGCGATGGGAGTAGAACAAAGGGATCTCTCTGGATAATATTTTCAGTAACAAGGAGTGTCTTTGATTAATGTTTTTTTTTAACAATATTTTATTGAGTTTATATAGATAAGGGAAAATTAGGAACAATATGGGTATGGTAAGGGAGGGAGAGGGGGGAGGAAATAGGGGATTTAGGATAAAATAAGGAAAGGTACAATCACATATTTTAACAAACAAGCAACTGTCCGGATCATAATAATGAGTGAATATCTTAAAATAAGCTTAACTATAGCCATATTACAAACAGTTAATAAACAAATAAATTCATCTATTAAATAAACACGAATAATAAAATCTCAAAAAATCCT
>NW_015390758.1:58685-60605 GCF_001527695.2 Protobothrops mucrosquamatus | reverse complement strand
GTTTATATTCTATCTGTATTTTCATCATCTTTTCCAGCCATCTATGAATCTTAGACCAGTATTTCTTAGCATTGGGGCATATCCACCAGACATGGTAATAAGTGCCTGGTTGTTGCTTACATTTCCAACAAATATCCGAAACATTTTTAAACATTTTCGCTAAGCGAACTGGTGTCATATGCCATCTGTAAAACATCTTTTATAAGTTTTCTTTATATGCAGCCGCTTTTGTGAGCTTAATATTTTTATCCCAAAGTTTTTGCCAATCTTCTAAATCTATAGAATATCCGATTAATGTTTCTAATTTCTTTGAATAAGAATCAGATTCTTCATGTGGAAGGTGAAGTCATGGTTTAGCCCGGCTGAGAATGAGAATTGTACAGAAAGTTGAACTCGAGTAACTCCAAAACTCATTACAATGTGGGAAACCACACCCCTTGAATATTCAGTTAGTCTTTAAAAATATCATGCTAAGAATATTATGGAGTCATCTGAACTGTTACATAGAACATACAGAATTATTGGGCATGCTCGCTAGAGCTGGATGACTTGAGTTATGGTAACCAATGAAGAACACATTCAAAACTCAACATGTTAGAACTGTATATAAAGTGATTCCGTCCTAAGGGTTTTTTCACCTTGTACCTGTGAAAGACCTATCTTCCTACTTATGCATAAATAAAAGATATTTATCTACTTTTTAGGATCCGATGCTATTTTGGGCAAGGGACACATCAAGCTAAGAACTTTACCTTAATTTATGGCTCCCTCATGGAATGATGGTCTTTTTTCTTCCTTTTACAGGTGAACATCCTTCTTTTGACCTTGCCTTCTTTCTGATCCTGATTACTTGGATTTCTTCTCCTTCCTGCAGATTTCCAATTCCGGATTCTTTCTAATAAGGGCCTGATATTGTTTGTTGCATGCAGAGCTGTAGTTTAAAACAAATGGAATCTATAAATAAAGTAACGTCCACAACAAAAACAAAGTTTTGCATGTCCTCCAAGCTGGGAGGACGAGCAGGTGTAACCATCTTGAGACACCTTTGCAAGCAAATGCACAGAAGTCCTTCGCTCAGGACATTCAGAGGTCCGTTCTCTATATGTGTTTCACTTAGAGATTTACGGTATAAATAAGCAGGCAAATATTTGGCACTTCATCCATGGCTGGAGACAAAGGAAGGGGGGGAAGACCTGCCTTTCTAAGTTGTCCTACAATTGTTGAAAAACGTCTATGGTAAGGCTAGAGCAGGGGGTCTTCAAGCTTGGCCCTTTTATGACTTGTGGACTTCAACTCCCAGAATTCCTCAGTCAGGCACGCTGGCTGAGGAATTTTGGGAGTTGAAGTCCACAAGTCAAAAAGGCCAAGTTTGAAAACCCCTGGACTAGAGCAGGGCTTTTCAACCAGTGGTACGGGTACCACCTGTGGTACATTGGCACCTGGCAGGTGGTATGCGACCATCCTAGAAAAGTGGTAGCGGGGGAGGGGAATGAGCTGAACCAGTGGCAGCACCGCACAAGCCTGAGTGAGAGATGGCTGGAGCTGCAGGGCTGTCAGGGCTCAGCGGAAGCGCCAGGATCACCGCTTCTTCGGGGCTGTCAGGGCTCGGTGGAAGCGCCAGGATCAGTGCCAGGCTCCAGCTGGAGCTCGGCGCTGATCCTGGCGTTTCTGCTGAGCCCTGAAGAAGCACCAATCAGCTGGAAAGCAGCACTGATCCTGGTGCTTCTGCTGAGCCCAGAAGAAGCGCCGATCAGCTGGAATGTTGCAGCCTCTCCAGGGTCTTGTGATTTACATTCAGATGCTTGGCAACTGATTCATATTTATGATGGTCACAGTGTCCCAGGGTCATGTGAAGTGACCAAAACCTGCTGCAACCACCCAGCAGACGGGGGGAATAAAAACCAAACACCCCCCACCCCA
>NW_015390758.1:41268-58604 GCF_001527695.2 Protobothrops mucrosquamatus | reverse complement strand
CAGCTGGAATGTTGCAGCCTCTCCAGGGTCTTGTGATTTACATTCAGATGCTTGGCAACTGATTCATATTTATGATGGTCACAGTGTCCCAGGGTCATGTGAAGTGACCAAAACCTGCTGCAACCACCCAGCAGACGGGGGGAATAAAAACCAAACACCCCCCACCCCACCCCCGCTGCCAATCCTCAACAGAAATGCTGACAACAATGAAAACCTCGGACAGGAGGAAGAGCGCCGCCGGGTGGGCAGGCAGGTGTCTTGCTCGGCTGTGGCTTGGGGGGCACTTTTTTCAGAGCCATTGTAACTTTGAACAGTCACTAAGCAAACTGTTGTAAGTCGAGGACTACCTGTACTTTATCACTTTTTTCCTTTTTTTTTGTCATCAAGTTTTTGACACCTTGCTAGGCGACTGGTGGTACTTGGATATTGCCATATCCTAAAAGTGGTACAATGGATGAAAAGGTTGAAAAGCCCTGGACTAAAAAATGAACTTCTTTAGACTTAAGTGGGGAAAGGGCAGTTGGGCTCCTGGTACCTTCACCGACATGTTCTTTCTTGGCACCAATATGGAAGTAAGTGGTTTATCGTGTTTTTACTATATGTATGATTTAATATTTAGCATACATTGTCCCATCAATCTTGTACTGATTTTGTCTGTTACATTCACTGATTAAAACAATGCTTTCTACTGGCATATTATATTAATTCCCAGTCTAGCCAGTCCAGCCCTGGAATTTCTGAGTGGTCTCCTGTCCAGATTTGACTCTGCTTAACCAAAAAAAAATTACAGGTAGTCCTCCACTTATAACAATTTGTTTAGTGTTGGTTTGAAGTTACAATGGCACTGAAAAGAGTGACTTATGACTGTTTCTCAGACTTAGCCACCATTGCAGCATCCCCATGGTCATGTGATCAAAGTTCAAATGCTTGGCAATTGACTCATATTTATGACGGTCACATGATCACTTTTTGCAAACTTCTGACAAGCTGTTGTGATTTGAGAAGAGAAGTTTAAATATAACCAAATTTTCCAGCATGAGGCATAGCTTAACCTATATATTGTTGTTGTTGTTAGTTGCGAAGTCGTGTCTGACCCATCGCGACCCCATGGACAACGTTCCTCCAGGTCTTCCTGTCCTCTACCATCTTCTGGAGTCCATTTAAGCTCACGCCTACTGCTTCAGTGACTCCATCCAGCCACCTCATTCTCTGTCGTCCCCTTCTTCTATTGCCCTCAATCTTTCCCAGCATTAGGCCCTTCTCCAGTGAGTTCTTCCATCTCGTTAGGTGGCCAAAGTACTTGAGTTTCAACTTCAGGATCTGGCCTTCTAAAGAGCAGTCAGGGTTGATCTCTTCTAGGACTGACTGGTTTGATCGCCTTGCAGTCCAAGGGACTCGCAGGCGTCTTCTCCAGCACCATAGTTCAAAGGCCTCAATTCTTTGGCGCTCAGCCTTTCTTATGGTCCAACTTTCACAGCCGTACATTGCAACTGGGAAAACCATGGCCTTGACTATACACACTTTTGTTGGCAGGGTGATGTCTCTGCTTTGTAGTATGCTGTCTAGATTTGCCATAGCTTTCCTCCCCAGGAGCAAGCGTCTTTTAATTTCTTGGCTGCAGTCCAGTGATTTTGGAGCCCAGGAAGATAAAATCTGTCATTACCTCCATTTCTTCCCCATCTATTTGCCAGGAATTGAGAGGGCCGGATGCCATGATCTTGGTTTTCTTAATGTTGAGTTTCAAACCTATATATATGAAGGGTATAATGAGGCTCAGGTAGGTGACCTTCTCTATAGGCATACCAGTTTTCATGAATTGTTCCAAAGTTTCAGGATTTCCATTTCCTTGCTGGGATCTTTGCAGGAAATAAAAAAGAAAGAAAGGTACACAGGATGAAAAAAAAAATCAATTACGCAGATTAATTTATTAGAGCTTTTTTACTGCTTTGCTGGGCTCCACTGGGCTCCACCCCAAGACAGAAATGTTGTGAAGATGGTTCTCTAGCACAGGGCTTTTCAACCAGTGATACGGATACCACCTGTGGTACATTGGCACCTGGCAGGTGGTACACGACCATCCCAGAAAAGTGGTAGTGGGGGAGGGGAATGAGCTGAACCGGTGGCAGCACCGCACAAGCCTGAGCGAGAGACGGCTGGAGCTGCAGGGCTGTCAGGGCTCAGCGGAAGCGCCAGGATCAGCGCCAGGCTCCATCTGGAGCTTGGTGCTGATCCTGGCGCTTCCGCTGAGCCCAGAAGAAGCGCCGATCAGCTGGAATGTTGCAGCATCTCCAGGGTCTTGTGATTTACATTCAGATGCTTGGTAACTGATTCATATTTATGACGGTCACAGTGTCCCAGGGTCATGTGAAGTGACCAAAACCTGCTGCAACCACCCAGCAGACGGGGGGGATAAAAACCAAACACCCCCCCACCCCACCCCCGCTTCCAATCCTCAACAGAAATGCTCACAACAATGAAAACCTCGGACAGGAGGAAGAGCGCCGCCAGGTGGCCAGGCAGGTGTCTTGCTCGGCTGTGGCTTGGGGGGGCACTTTTTTCAGTGCCGTTGTAATTTTGAACAGTCACTAAGTGAACTGTTGTAAGTCGAGGACTACCTGTACTTCATCACTTTTTTCCTCTTTTTGGGGGGGGGGTCATCAAGTTTTTGACACCTTGCTAGGCGACTGGTGGTACTTGGACGTTGCCATATCCTAAAAGTGGTACAATGGGTGAAAAGGTTGAAAAGCCCTGCTCTAGCAGGAAAATTCAAGCCAACCTCTCTGTCTCTATATAGGTGACCCTTCCCAGCTCTACTAATCAATGTGTTGGAATTCACCCCTTAGCTACCAGGTTCCAGGTGCTAATTCTCAAAATTTAAGCCTCAGGATTGCTGAAAACCTTCCAGCTGAGAGCCAAGATTTGCTGAAGGAGTTCTGAGAACTAAATGGGCTTTTTTTGGGGGGGAATGAAGCCCATTGGACATCATAATAGTAATAACGCAATCCGAATACCAGCTCTTTATTGTTTTAACAGTATAGTCCTTGACGTACAACCACAATTAAACCCATTTTTTTTACTGTTAAGCAAAACAGCTGTTAAGTGAGTTTTGTCCCATTTTATGACCCTTGTCGCCACGACTGAGTAAATCACTGTAGCTGTTAAGCGAATTATGCGACCCTTAAGTGAATCGAGCTTCCCCTATGAAGTTTGCTTCTCGGAAGCCAGTTGAGGTTACAGAGGGAGGTCACATGACCCCAAGATACTGCAACCTTCATAAATACATGCCAGTTGTCAAGCATCCAAATTTCGATCAAAAGACCCCCCGGGGGAGTTGCAATGAGTGTGAAAAACAGTCATAAATCACTTTTTCTAGTGCCATTGTAACTTCAAATGGTCACTAAACAAATGGCTGTAAGGCAAGGACAACCTGTACACTGAGAAGTAATAATAATAATAATAAAGTTGGAAGGGACCTTGGAGGTCATCTAGTCCAACCCCCTGCTCAGGCAGGAAACCCTATACCATTTCGGACAAATGGCTGTCCAGTCTCTTCTTAAAAACTTCCAGTGTTGGAGCATTCAACGCTTCTGGAGGCAGGTTGTTCCACTGGTTAATTGTTCTAACTGTCAGGAAGTTTCTCCTTAGTTCTAAGTTGCTTCTCTCCTTGATCAGTTTCCATCCGTTGCTTCTTGTCCTGCCTTCGGGCGCCTGGGAGAATAGCTTGACTCCCTCTTCTTTGTGGCAGCCCCTGAGATATTGGAACACTGCTATCATGTCCCCCCTCGTCCTTCTCTTCGTTAAACTAGACATACCCAATTCCAGCAACCGTTCCTCATATGTTTTAGCCTCCAGTCCCCTAATCATCTTTGTTGCTCTTCTCTGTTCTCTTTTTAGAGTCTCAACATCTTTTTTACATCGTGGTGACCAAAACTGGATGCAGTATTCCAAGTGTGGCCTTACCAAGGTAATGATATCCCTGCCCATAACTCAGGATGTTCTCTAGGCTTACCTCTTTTCTGTGCAAATGGGACCACGTTTTGGACTGTGTTCTGGAAAATAAAAACAAGGATTGTTCTCCCTTTTGTGGTTTCCCTTTATTATTTTTTAATTAAGACGCTCTTGAACACAGGGAAGGAAAGAGAAGGAGGGGGAGTGGGTGGCAGGGGAGGTGGGGACCACGGTTGATGTGTTCAACCACTAGATTTCATTTCCCCTCAAACCGCAGGTTGGAATACAGCAGCACACACCATGCTCAACAGTGTGGGAAACGGACAAGTTCAGTGTTATTCCCATTAAATTAGATCCGCGAAAGAGCGCAGTGGCTTTGTTTTCGTAGACAGTGGAGAAGATTCAGCATGCATTTTGAATGTCTCAGCCCTAAGCATTAAGAGATGCAGGCTGATCCTTATTCTCTCACACAGCGTGGTTGTCAAGAGTTCGCTAGCACACCTGCAATTTTACTTAGATGCCAGCTTCCCTGTTTTGTAAGGGTCTGGGTTTCTAAGACAACAGCCTTAGCCCACCACCACAAGGAAGTTATTCCTGTTGTGCCGTAATCTCCGCTCACCTGCCTGGGGAAGCACAGTGCTGCTGCTTCCCTCCCAGCCCCCTCCCTCTCCCCACCTTGGCTGTAGGTCTCCATTCATCCCTGCTCCCATCAGCAGCTTCCCAGCCTCCTGAGTCACTGGCTGCGCTATTGACACAGACAGCAGGCAAGCCGCCAAGCAGCCAGCGAAGGGACTGGCCTGATGCAGCCAAACTTCCTCCAGCCCTCCTAGCAACCAAGCTTGAAAAGCTTCACCTGTGAAGCAGCCAGATAAATAAATTAATAACAGGGATCCAAATCTGGATGCTACTTCTCTCTCTCTCTCTCTCTCTCTCTCTCTCTCTCTTCCCCCACTCCCCCAACCCTTAATTTTAATAAAAGGATCTCGGCTCCAGTGCTTAAGAGGTAGTGCTTTCCAAATTTCTGCATGTATTTCCTTGTGATATGAGACAGAGGGAGGGAGAGAGAGAGAGAGAGAGAGAAAGAGAAACTAAATCCCTATTTACTATATATAAAGAGACTATAAAGAGGCAGGACAGCACCTGAATTGCTTCAGATTGCCGAGAGGAAAGCTTACAAACTGACCACAGACATATGCAGCCAGCCTCCAGATCTTGCCAATCCCACCTGCAGCTCTCAATTGCAGCCAACTATTTTTGAGCCTTTGCCTAGAATCAGACTGCTTGGTATTGGCATGTATTATATATATATATATATATATATATATATATATATATATATATATATATATATATATATATATATATATATATATATATATATGTATATGTATATGTATATGTATATGTATATGTATATGTATATGTATATGTATATGTATATGTATATGTATATGTATATGTATATGTATATGTATATGTATATGTATATGTATATATNCCTTTAAAATACATAGAAATCAATAAAAGTGCCTAGCTTTCGTCGGCATCCGCTGACATCTTCAGGGCTTAGAATGCTGGTCAATGGGAAAGTCCCTTTATAGGTTTAATTAGGGCGTGTGCACGACTCTTCGATCTCGTCACTGGGCCGGTTATACTAGAATGTACTCCAGGCACCGAGTTCTTATTGGGAGTTGTCCCCTTCCCATTGACCAGCATTCTAAGCCCTGAAGATGTCAGCGGATGCCGACGAAAGCTAGGCACTTTTATTGATTTCTATGTATTTTAAAGGTTTTTAATATTCTTAAGAACTTTTATCTTTAAATTATTATTATTAAATTATTTATTCCCTGGTGCTCACGTCTATTGACTGACTTTGAACATGGATAAGCAAACCTGCCTTTGGATCTCACTCTACAGGCAGATAATTAATTAATGGGATGTTATATTTGGGGTGCCGGGCTGATAAAGAGTTGCTTAGCTGTTAAAAATAGGTTTTAAAAGCTCTGAATTATTAATGTGGCTCACCATGCAGTTTGGTTGCTTTGTACTTTTAAAAAAACGAATAAGACTCCAATCTGAGATTTGGCTAAACTGGCCAGAAAAGCATTTTTTTTCCCCAGAGGAGCACGATCAAAATCTACTAATCAAATAAATAAAAACAGTCTTTGTGAGAATGTTAGAATCTAGTTCACAACCCTGCTTCCCCAAAGCCTGAATATACAGTACATTGTCACTGCCTTCCAGCAAGTAGTCATCAATGACGTACTAGGTCTGAAGACAGCATTACAGCCATAATAGCGTGTCATCTAGCATGCTTCCATTTGTTCTAGCAAGGCTTTAATCCACATAATTGTTAGTCTAGTCAGTGGTTCTCAACCTTTTTAATGCCGTGACCCCAACCGGTCGTAAGTCGAGGACTAAACCGGTCGTAAGTCGAGGACTAAACCGGTCGTAAGTCGAGGACTAAACCGGTCGTAAGTCGAGGACTACCCAACTGGTCGTAACTCGAGGACTTTCCCTCCCCAGGAGCGCCGTGCATGCGTGGTTCTGCCCCCTGCGCTGGCCGAGGCGTAGCTGGCAAGCAGCAGAGACGGAGCAGGCCGACCACCAGCTGGCCCAGCCCAAGGGAGGTAAGGCACCCGCCGGAAAAGGGGGAAAAAATGGCGGACAAAAAAAATGGCGGACAGCCTTGCTTGGCGACCCCCATGAAATGGTCGATCGACCCCAAATGGGGTCCCGACCCACAGGTTGAGAACCACTAGTCTAGGTTAATGACATAACTTTGCCAACAAACCAAGATGGTTGGTGTTAAATCCTTGGATTCAATGACTAGTACAACAGGCATTATGTGAATCAAATATCTTCTTTAATGGCACTTAGATTCATACAGGGAAAACGGAGACTCACAGGCCTCCTGCTTCTTCCTCTGCTTCAACCAACAACGAACAAGAACGGTCCGGGTAAAGTTGCTACTGCTCGCGCGTGCTTCTTTGCGCATGCGCGCAGGCTGTCGCCAGTTTGTCTGGCCCCGGGCAGCTTCTGCAGCCCATTGCCATGGCAACTGCCCGGGCTTGCTTGCTGCAAGTCCCGGGACACAACACCCCTTCACCCCCGGATTAAACTCATTGAGCACATGTGCTCACATGTATCAAGCCCGCGACCTCTGATTGGGCATGAGGCCTAAAAGACCTATAACTGCGTTATGGTTGCTCAGGTGATACAAACGGTACCGTACTATCACCAAGCTACCTGGTATACTAACAGGTTGACAACAACCTTACAAAATCTTCCAGATATCTTGGGGACCTCTTTTCTCTTTGTGATCTCCTCAGCTCCGGGGAACATTCTCGACTGCCATGAGCCTCATGTGCGATGGGAACGACCCCTCTTCTATACCCTGGTGGTCCCGGTGACTTAACTACAGGAGCCTGGCCTGCTTGCTTGCCCACCGGGCTGCACAACCCAGGACTTCCTTTTCTGCCACAAAGTGGCACACCCTCTACGACCATTCTACCCGGTCTGTCATGGCCCCGTTCCCCACTCCTGAATGCTGTGGAATTTCCCAGGTCCACAATGGTCTGATCTTGGAAGTCTAATGTTTCGCTGCCACCTACCATGGCCGAGCTGTATCCTGTGTCCTCGGTGCCCCAAGGACCAACCACCCCATTTTGTGTGTGAGATGAAACAGAGTCATGATCATCCTTTCCGGCTTCTGCCCCAACTGCAGACTTCCACCTGGACCTACTGGCCAACCCTCCTTGGGCATACGCCCGTTCCCCTGTATTAGGTGAGTTCGGAGGACTCTCCCGGAAAATCTCACTATCTGGAGTGTGTGTTGCAGGGTTATTCTCCCATGAATTCCCATTGGGCACACCTGCGGAACCTTGGGACAAAACCTCCCCTGTTCCCTCCAGGTCCCCCTCCCCCCCCCACAGAAGACCCAGGCGAAGGAGGAGAAGAGTCCAGCCTCTGTCGAATCTGATCGATGTGCCGTCTCAGGACGTGGCCGCCCTCTACGGAGACCTCGTATGACAATGGTCCAGTCACCTTGCATACAACTGCAGGAACCCAAGGGTGGCCAGGGCCATAGTTCCGGGACCACACCGGCATGCCCACGGTCAAACACCGTGGGGCCCTAGTTGGAGACTCCAAAGGAACCAACCGATCAGGATGCAACCTGTCCAATTTAGTGGTCAGTCTACGATCCCAGCGTAGTTTAGCTGGACTTTTCCCAGTCGCTACAGAAGGTGTAGTGCGATGAGCAAGAAGGAAATCAGCCAACCGATGATGCCAATCCCCATAAGTCAGCTTCTTCAGGGCGTCCTTGGTGACGCGCACCATCCGTTCAGCCATACCGTTGGTGGAAGGGTGGAAAGGTGCCGATGTCGCATGCCGGATCATGTTTGCTTGAAGGAAAGCCTGGAACTCAGCCGACGTGAACTGCGGACCGTTGTCTGAAACTAAGACATCTGGCAAGCCGTGAGCTGCAAAAATGCCCCGCAACACCTGGATGGTTCTGCCAGTAGTGGTGGACGATACAGGTATGACCTCCAGCCATTTAGAATGGCTATCCACAAGCACCAAGAAGAATTGCCCCTGAAATGGTCCAGCGTAGTCTACGTGTACACGTGACCACGGCCTAAGCGTTTCTTCCCACTTGTGCACAGGTGCCTGGGGCATCTCTGGCCTCGAGCGCTGGCACAAGTGACACCCATGTACATGTGCCTCTATGTCCCTATCTAACCCTGGCCACCATAAGTGACTACGGGCAAGNATCTTTGCCATCATGCACTCTCTTCTGGAAGGGGTCTTTTAGCCAGCTTACCTCCAGCGATGCTTTACTGGCAGGCCAAGTGCTGTTTGACGCCGTCTTCCTCTCCAAGGATTCCTTTAGGTCCGTCTTACTCTGTTAAGTTGTTGTAAGATGATCCCACCTTCGTCGCCAGTGTTAAATCCTTGGATTCAATGACTAGTACAACAGGCATTATGTGAATCAAATATCTTCTTTAATGGCACTTAGATTCATACAGGGAAAACGGAGACTCACAGGCCTCCTGCTTCTTCCTCTGCTTCAACCAACAACGAACAAGAACGGTCCGGGTAAAGTTGCTACTGCTCGCGCGCGCTTCTTTGCACATGCGCGCAGGCTGTCGCCAGTTTGTCTGGCCCCGGGCAGCTTCTGCAACCCGTTGCCATGGCAACTGCCCGGGCTTGCTTGCTGCAAGTCCCGGGACACAACAGTTGGTTACACACTATAAATTAGAGCAGGGCTTTTCAACCACCTGTGGTACATTGGCACCTGACAGGTGGTACGCCACCATCCTAGAAAAGTAGTGGGGGAGGGGAATGAATTGAACCGGTGGCAACACCGCACAAACCTGAGAGATGGCTGGAGCTGCAGGGCTGTCACGGCTCAGCGGAAGCGCCAGGATCAGTGCCGCTTTCCAGCTGATCGACGCTCTTTCGGGGCTGTCAGGGCTCAGTGGAAGCGCCAGGATCAGCGCCAGGTTCCAGCTGGAGCTCAGCACTGATCCTGGTGCTTCTGCTGAGCCCAGAAGAAGCGCCGATCAGCTGGAAAACAGCACTGATCCCGGTGCTTCTGCTGAGCCCAGAAGAAGCGCCGATCAGCTGGAAAACAGCACTGATCCTGGTGCTTCTGCTGAGCCCAGAAGAAGCACCGATCAGCTGGAATGTTGCAGCCTCTCCAGGGTCTTGTGATTTACATTCAGATGCTTGGCAACTGATTCATATTTATGACGGTCACAGTGTCCCAGGGTCATTTGAAGTGACCAAAACCTGCTGCAACCACCCAGCAGACGGGGGGAATAAAAACCAAACACCCCCCACCCCACCCCCGCTGCCAATCCTCAACAGAAATGCTGACAACAATAGAAACCTCGGACAGGAGGAAGAGCGCGGCCGGGTGGGCAGGCAGGTGTCTTGCTTGGGTGTGGCTTGGGGGGCATTTTTCTCAGTGCCATTGTAACTAAGCGAACTGTTGTAAGTCGAGGACTACCTGTACTTTATCACTTTTTTCCTTTTGGGGGGGTCATCAACTTTTTGACACCTTGCTAGGCGACTGGTGGTACTCGGATATTGCCATATCCTAAAAGTGGTACAATGAGTGAAAAGGTTGAAAAGCCCTGAATTAGAGTGCCATCATCATCTTGACCAATCAAGAGAGCTAACCCCAGGGGTCTTCAAACCTGGCCCTTTTATGACTTGTGGACTTCAACTCCCAGAATTCCTCAGCCAGGCATGCGTACCTAGCTGAGGAATTCTGGGAGTTGAAGTCCACAAGTCATAAAAGGGCCAAGTTTGAAGACTGCTGGCTAACCCAGTGACCCTTGTTATGATAATGCTGACAGAACTCAGTTGCAAAAACTATTATGAGCAAGCTTCTCCCAATACATCTTATTTGTTTTCTGTTTTATCAGTATACCGATAGTCCTTGACTTACGACCACAATTGAGCCCAAGATTTCTGTTGCTAAGTGAGACAGTTACGTGAGTTTTGCCACATTTTATGACTTTTTTGCCATAGTTATTAAGTGAATCACTGCACCTGTTAAGTTAGTAACGGTTGTTAAGTGAATCTGGCTTCCCCATTGATTTTTGCTTGTCACATGACTCCAGGACACTGCAACCATCATAAATATGAATCAGTGGCCGAGCATCTGAATTTTGATCACAAGACCATGGGAATGCTGCAACTGTTGTAAGTGTGAAAATGGTCATAAATCACTTTTTTCAGTGATGTTGTAACTTCGACTGGCCACTAAATAAATCATTGTAAGCCCAGGATTACCTGTTTTCTGGACAAACAATAGCAACCTGCAATTGTCCTCTGTCTCTTAAAGTTACCACTCAATGCCATTCACCAAATATCTACAAATGTTAGTATTTGCAACAAGAAAGAAGAAAAGCTTTCTAACTATATACTACATGTGTTATACATCTCCTATTACATCCATCTGCCCTTACAACACTGCTCTAAAAAATATCTGTTCAAACGTCCTATGATTTTCAAATAGGCCTACTCCCATGTATGTATGTGGAAACGGATTAGAGGTTGTTGGAAGAAAATCCAATTCAGAAATAATTTTATTCATGCCCTCCCTGTGAACTTTAATAATAATAATAATGGTAAAGTTGGAAGGGACCTTGGAGGTCATCTAGTCCAACCCCCTGCTCAGGCAGGAAACCCTATACCATTTGGACAAATGGCTGTCCAGTTTCTTCTTTAAAACTTCCAGTGTTGGAGCATTCACTGCTTCTGGAGGCAGGTTGTTCCATTGGTTAATTGTTCTAACTGTCAGGAAGTTTCTTCTTAGTTCTAGGTTGCTTCTCTCCTTGATCAGTTTCCATCCATTGCTTCTTGTCCTGCCTTCAGGCACCTTGGGGAATAGCTTGACTCCCTCTTCTTTGGGGCAGCCCCTGAGGTATTGGAACACTGCTATCATGTCCCCCCTTGCCCTTCTCTTCGTTAAACTAGACATACCCAATTCCAGCAACCGTTCCTTATATGTTTTAGCCTCCAGTTCCCTGATCATCTTTGTTGCTCTTCTCTGCACTCTTTCTAGAGTCTCAGCATCTTTTTTACATCGTGGTGACCAAAACTGGATGCAGTATTCCAAGTGTGGCCTTACCAAGGCATTGTAAAGTGGTATTAATACTTCACGTGATCTTGATTCTATCCCTCTGTTAATGCAGCCCAGCACTGTGTTGGCTTTTTTGGCAGCTGCAGCACACTGCTGGCTCATATTTAAATGATTGTCCACTAGGACTCCAAGATCCCTCTCACAGTTACTACTATTGAGCAAGGTACCCCCTATACTATACCTGTACATTTGGTTTTTCTTGCCTAAATGTAGAACCTTAGTTTTTTCACCATTGAATTTCATTTTGTTAGATAGCGCCCAGTGTTCAAGTCTGTCAGATCCTTCTGTATCTTAAGCCTGTCTTCTGGAATGTTGGCTATTCCTGCCGTCAACATGACCTGCAAAGCAGCTGAAAGGAGGTTCACTTAAACTTCTTTCATCCAATAATTAACAGCCAGGCTGAAACAGATAAAACTGCACCGCTCTCAAAAGAATAAGCAAACAGGAAAAATCCTTTAAGATACAGAACTTTCCTGAACACACAAATGTGGTACCCTAAAGTTAGCACATAGGCACACACAAAAGGGAGGAAGTTCCACACCCTCAGCAAAGTAAAATGAGGATATTTCTACCAGAGCTGCATGTCCACCAGAATAAAAACATTTCAAAGGGCACATTCAAACACTTCCCAAATAACTACTTTTTCTATAAATATTACCTACCTCAGAACCCCTAATGGTATCCTGAGTGCTGTTTTTAATGCTCTGAAATAAAATGTCTCCTTTGCAAGTTGCGTGTTCAGTGTCGTTGTTATGCCACCCCGGTTCAGAACCAGACCTCATATTCTTCTGAGTTCAACTATTCTTTTTTCTTACAAACCCAGAATTGTTTAGTTTTTTTTCCTCAGAGGCAAAGTAGTCCAACTGCCTATTTTCCAACCTGCAGGTCCTATGGCATGGAGTAATCAGAATAAATAGTGATAATCAGTCTTTACCCATATATCACACTAAAACATTACACGGTTTGTTTGATTTTGGCTTAGGATGGTACACAGTGTCAGCTCTTATGATTTCTAAGGCAAAATGAACAGTATATTAGACCAGGGCTTTTCAACCAGTGGTACAGGTACCACCTGTGGTACATTGGCACCTGGCAGGTGGTACGCGACCATCCTAGAAAAGTAGCAGGGGAGGGGAATGAGCTGAACCAGTGGCAACACCGACAAACCTGAGAGACGGCTGGAGCTGCAGGGCTGTCAGGGCTCAGTGGAAGCACCAGGATCAGCGCCAGGTTCCAGCTGGAGCTTGGCGCTGATTCTGGTGCTTCTGCTGAGCCCAGAAGAAGCGCCGATCAGCTGGAAAGCAGCACTGATCCTGGTGCTTCTGCTGAGTCCTCAAGAAGCAGCAATCAGCTGGAAAGCAGCACTGATCCTGGTGCTTCTGCTGAGCCCAGAAGAAGCACCGATCAGCTGGAATGTTGCAGCATCTCCAGGGTCTTGTGATTTACATTCAGATGCTTGGCAACTGATTCATATTTATGACGGTCACAGTGACCCAGGGTCATGTGAAGTGACCAAAACCTGCTGCAACCACCCAGCAGACGGGGGGAATAAAAACCAAACACCCCCACCCCACCCCCACTGCCAATCCTCAACAGAAATGTTCACAACAATGAAAACCTCGGACAGGAGGAAGAGCGCCGCCGGGTGGGCAGGCAGGTGTCTTGCTTGGCTGTGGCTTAGGGGGCACTTTTTTCAGTGCCATTGTAATGAATGTTCGAAGCGAACTGTTGTAAGTCGAGGACTACATGTACTTTATTACTTTTTTCCTTTTTTTTTTTGGTCATCAAGTTTTTGACACCTTGCTGGTGGTACTCGGATGTGGTAAAAGTGGTACAATGGATGAAAAGGTTGAAAAGTCCTGAAGTAGACAAACCCAGCAAATTGTAACTTATTTAACATAGTCCAGTTAAGCAAACTAATAGATGAAGTCAGCTCTTGTGGTCTTTAACCATGGTTTATCATTGCACTGGCTCAATAAATTACAATGTATTCCATAAATTATGAGTGAGCAAACTGGCTTTAACCCTATGTGTGATTTCAGCAGTGCTTCAAATATGCCATATACTAACTAGGCTTTGTTAGCATGTTGAAAAGATATTGAAGGGTAGCTAATTTCTGCATTTTAGGAGCAACCCTCCATAGTAAAGGAATTAGCAGCCAAGAAATATATCACGTAATAGCATTTGGTAGAACATCCGTGAAGGTCATGAGAAAAATATCCAAATGCTATAATATTGAAAAAAAATGGAAAAAAAATATTCAAATGCTACAAACATAATAGCACAGATAGTGGTATTTCTTTGTAAAACTCTATGGAAGTGAAAGTTGGGAATTAAAGAAGCAGGCTAGGAAGAATATTGATGCTATTGAACATTGGTGATGAAGAAGACTCCTGAGAATACCATGGGAAACCAAGAAAACAATGAAATTGGTTATCAAATGAATCCGCCCAAAGTTCTCACTCAAGAAACAAATGATTACGCTCAAATAGCCGACTTTGGAGACATTACGGAAAGATCTAGCTTTCTGGAGAAGGCTCTGATGGTTAGGAAAAGTTGTAGAAAAGAGGACAACCAACAGTCAGAGTGCTTTGGGGTAGTACCATTAGAAGACCTGAAACATCAGGTTAGGGACAGATCAACATGGAGAAAATCTGTCATACCTATGTGGTTGCTATGAGGTGACATCAACCAGACAGCACACAATCAACCAGCACATTGAGAGCCAGTATGCCTGTTAGAGAAGTTATGAAATTGTACTGTTAGAACAGGGGTGTCAAACTGCTGGCCCGCAGGCTGGTTTCATCATACTGAAGCCGCGCCCACCCCATTGCTGGCAATGCAAAAAGAGTCGCGATACGTTGCGACACGTCACGTGACGTGGTGAGTTTGACACCCGTGTGTTAGAAGGTAAAAGATCTCCATGGCACCTTCTAGCCAGATCACATACTAATCTTGGGCATGTCTGACCCCAGGAAACCTCACGTCACAAAATAAAGAACCACTTGAGCCTTTCAGCTGTGGGAAGTCACCCCCCCCCCAGAGAAGGAAATATTAAAAGGGCAGAATATTATATTTCCTCAAAGGATCTTAAAGAGGCAGAAAAGCATGCCCAGTTTTTCTTAATAGCCCCAAGTCTCCCTCCCCCAAGCAGAAATCAGCTCTGTAGAAATGCAGATGTGATAATCCATTCAGAAAGGTAGGAGCCCTCCAGCTAGAAGCTTAGGAAGACAAAGACACCAAAAATCTACATATGCCACCCAAACTATAAGATAGGACATAATAGGATTAACCCACAGATGCCAAAGGGGCACACTCAGACTCAGGTTAAAGTACATGACACAGGAAATACAAAGCCTCAAACAGGAACAACCTCAAAAGCCCCAGAGGGTATAAAAACCCACTCCCTACATGTGCTCTGTCTCTTTTCTTCCAGAGCCATCTTTCTGTCTGGCTCTCCTCTTCAGTAAACTGCAACCTTCTTTCTAAAGCAGTTGTTTATTCCTGGCTTGGATTGGACCCTGATGAAGACTTTTCCTTCTACACAGCCAAGTTTGGCACTTTGGATGAAGCTGGTAGGAAGTTGGCAGACATCTCAATCAAAGCCATTAGAAATCCCCTCGGGATATGGAAATTCTTTACATACACAAAAAGAATAAAACTGGCCAAAGGTGACAGCCATTCAGGAAAACATTCCTTTCAAGATACCAGAGGTTACACATTAATAAACGAAAGATCCTTTCCTGACTGCCATGGTCTTTTTCTGCTTTCAGTTTTCTGTTGCATGTTTCTGTGTAATATTTACAGGAAAAGTGGTCTTTAGGGAGGTGTGTGAACATGTCCTTTGAAATGTTTAATTTGGCGGATGTGCAGCTCTGATGGGTTGATGTTCTTATCTAACTTTGCTGAGTGTGTAAGATCTTCCTTTTGTGTGCGTCTTTGTGTTGACTTTAGGGTTGTGGGAAGTCAGCCCCCCCAGAGAAGGAAATATTAAAAGGGCAGAAAAATATATTTCCTCCAAGGATCTTAAAGAGACAGAAAAGCATGCCCAGTTTTTCTTAATAGCCCCAAGTCTGCCTCCCCCAAGCAGAAACCAGCTCTGTACAAATGCAGAGGAAAACCATCAGGAAAGTTGGAGCTAGGACAGTGGTTCTCAACCTGTGGGTCGGGACCCCATTTGGGGTCGATCGACCATTTCACGGGGGTCGCCAAGCAAGGCTGTCCGCCATTTTTTTTGTCCGCCATTTTTTTTGCCCGCCATTTTTCCCCCCTTTTCCGGTGGGTGCCTTACCTCCCTTGGGCTGGGCCAGCTGGTGGTCGGCCTGCTCCGTCTCTGCCGCTTGCCACCTACGCCTCGGCCGGCGCAGGGGGCGGAACCACGCATGCGCGGCGCTCCTGGGCAGGGAAAGTCCTCGACTTACGACCGGTTGGGTAGTCCTCGACTTACGACCGGTTTAGTCCTCGACTTACGACCGGTTTAGTCCTCGACTTACAACCGGTTTGGTCCTCGACTTACAACCGGTTGGGGTCGCGGCATTAAAAAGGTTGAGAACCACTGAGCTAGGAGATTAGAAAGACAAAGACCTAAAATCTGCATACCCCACCTGAGGCAGGACATGGTAGGATTAACTCACAAATAAGGTGACCAACCGTCCTCCTTTTGTAAGTTCTGTCCTCCATCGAAAAGTGTCCTCCTACATGTCCTCCTTTTTGATATTTGAAGACTAATCTGCAGGCCTTTTTTTTTTTTTCATAGAACGCTCAGAACGGCGTTCCTGCACCTTTTTTTGATGGTTTTTTTTCAACTTTTGCATGAGCTGTGCTACTCCCACTATTGGCTTTCGAAAGCCAATAGGAATTGCTGCTGAGCACGCCAAAACACCCGGCTGGCAAACTTTGCACATGCAAGTTGTCTGTATTATTGTTGCAATGAATAAAATGTTTCTTTTATTTACGATATTTTTTTCTTCAATTTATTTGTGTCCTTTTCATTGTAAAAAAGTTGGTCACCTTACTCACAAAGGCCAAAGGGCACACCCAAACTCAGATCAGAATATACGACAAAGGAAATTGCCTCAAAACAGGAACAGGAAATAACCAAACAAAAGACTCCAGAGGGTATAAGAAACCTACTTCCTACATGTGCTCAGTCCTTTTTTCATTCTCTTGCTGCCAGAACCATCTTCCTGTCTGGCTCTCCTCTCCAATAAACTACAACCTTCTTCCCAAAGCAGTTGCCATGTTTATTCCCAGCTTGGATGAACCAGGATGAAGACTTTTCTTCCAACAGGGTGCCACATTTGTATGTTCGGAAGAGATCTATATTTTGAATGGATTTTGCCTGTTTGCTAATTCTTTGAGAGAGATGCGGCTTTATCAGTTTCAGCCTGGCTGTTAATTATCAGCTGAAAGAAGTTTAAGCTGCAACATTGTATTGAGATTATTATTATTATTTTGCAACACAGTTTCTTTCGGCTACTGGCAAGTCATGTTGATGATTAAAGACATTCACAGGGAGTGCATGAATACAATTATTTCTGAATTGAATGTTCTTCCCACGGTTGACTCAACGGACCATAGTAATCTAACAGGATTAGTATTACTACTATACAATTATGGGAGGAGGACAATTATAGGAAGGGTGGGTGGGTGGGGGTGTTGCTTGTTTCATTCACAGATGAAGGCAGCTACTTTGTTTTTTCCTCTTCAACGGCTGACTAACATCCTG
>NW_015390758.1:32913-41168 GCF_001527695.2 Protobothrops mucrosquamatus | reverse complement strand
GCGGGAGAAAGGCGGCTATTTGCTTTTTGTGAGAAAGGAGAGCTTAGTGTTGTTTTTTTACTTGTGGTAAGTCAGTGTTTCTCAACCTTGACAATTTTAAGGCATGTGGACTTCAACTCCCAGAATTCCACAGCCAGCATTGGCTGTGGAATTCTGGGAGTTGAAGTCCACATGCCTTAAAATTGTCAAGGTTGAGAAACACTGCTTGACAATACTTTATCTTTAAAAGTAGAGGCTGGCAGTGCGGTTACTTAATGACTTCGGACAAGAAAATATATTTGAGTAGTTCATCTTACAGATAAACCGGCATTATTTGGCGTATAAACCGGGAATATTAGGGAAAAAAGCCTTAAAGGCAAATTTGCACTCTGCAAATTTACGTAGCTCTATGGCGCTTTTTAGCAGACGATTGAAAAGACCTCCGGATGAGGAAAATGGACTTCCGGCGACGGCCATATTAAATCCGCGAAGTAACGTTTTAGCCGGTACAGTCTGAAAATGCTTCCTGATTTACGAACCAACTTCCGGTCGAGAAAGGACGGCGGTGTCTAGCTTGCTATTCTCACACAGTTCTACGTTCATTATTGGGGTTTGATATATTTCCGGTTTGATTGTTTCGGTTTCTCTATTGGCTGGGGAGGGGGTGGGAGGAGGAAGACTGAAAACCGGACCCTCGAAAGGTGGAAGTACGTGCGCATGCGCAGACCGGGACGGTGTGCTACTTAGTCGTTGTCCGGCCGAGGGGGATTCCTGCCCTCAAGACAGAACCATCGAGCTGCCAGGAAGGAGGAGTCGGCTAAGAGTCTGCGAGCCTTTCGTGCGCCTGCGCCTTGGGTCCCCTCCGTCCTCTTTTCCCCGCCCTTTCGCCAGTTCATCTCCGAGGTGTGAAAAAAAAAAACAGAAACAAAAGCTATGAGAGACCGAACGCAGGAGCTGAGAGAGGTGAGAACGCCGCCCGCGCGCCCCTTTTCACGACGCAGGGCTTAGCCCCGCCCACAACGGTCGCGGTTGCCCCTCCCTTCGCGCCACCGGCCGCTCTGGCTTCGCGTTGCCCTCCGCCGCTTCCTCCAGGCTATTCTGTCTGCCTTCCCCCGCCCCCTCCGCAAATTGGGTGGCTTTTCTCACCACCACCCCCTGGAGTCAAACCTGCGGCCCATTCCCCTTTCCCTCCTGACTCGTAACTTCCTTTCTCCGCTGGACCCCATTCACACAGCCTCTTTCTCCCCCACATTTAATGGCTCCATCATCAGTGCCTGAGGCTGCTTCCTCTTCCTGCCCGGGCAGATAGAAGGTCCTCCCGGGCTGGGATGGAGAAAAACCTGCCTCTTCTCTTTCCAACACAGGAGTGGGAAGAGTGACAATAATCTTATTTAAAATGGCGGCCGCCCCCTTTCTTTCCACCTGGCCTCCCAATGATCTCTGCCCCTTAGCTGCAATTTCCCCCTCCCTCCTCTGCACTGCCTTCATTCCTTCTCCCATCCTCTACAGACCCATAGCCTTTATATGTGTCATTCACACACACACACACACACACACACACACACACACAACTTCCTCCCTGGTTACTTTTCTTGGCATGGTTGCAGCCCTCCCCCCCCCAACTCTCCCTTGGCAGTGTCACCCCAGAGAAAGTTTTAAGGCAGTGTTTTCTGGACCCTGGCAACTTCAAACTGTGCGGACTTCAATTCCCAGAATTCCCCATCCAGCCACAACTGGCTGGGGAATTCTGGGAATTGAAGTCCACACATCTTCAAAGTTGCCAGGTTTGACAGAAACGCTAGGTTAAGGGAATGGCTGTCAGCCTGAAGTGACAGAAGCTTGAAAGGGGAAAAATTTGGGAGCCGTCCTCAATCTTTGGCACTACAACTCCCTGTAGCTCAGTGTTTCTCAGCCTTGACAATTTTAAGGCATGTGGACTTCAACTCCCAGAATTTCACAGCCAGCATCGCTGGCTGTGGAATTCTGGGAGTTGAAGTCCACATGCCTTAAAATTGTCAAGGTTGAGGAACACTGCACGGTGTAGCTGATGCCGGCTGGGCCCTGATAGGAATAGTAAAAGCACCAGGTGAAGCAGGTATTCCCAGGTGGCCAAGGGTCAGCTGCCACTGTCCAATCTAATCTAAAGACAAGGTGATCGATTAGCATCAGTAGGGAGAGCTGACCTGGATTTCCAGGATAAGAATGTGAGCGTGACCTGGTCTTTTGGCATGGGATTGCAGTGGAAGGGCAAGTTTTAATTTTGTCTCGGAGGGGTTTGTAAATGTGTTGGTATAAAATTATTTACGCATTTATTTATGCATGCTTTTTGTTGTCTCAGCAGTTGGCACTAAATCTGTATATTCATTAGGCCTGTATTGTGGACTTTCCTTTTGTGTGTGTCCCTTTGACTCAGTCTTGTCTCCTGGCAACTGTCTGGAGAAGTCATTGCAGTTTTTTGGGCAAGACTTTGGAAGTGGTTTGCAATTGCCTCCTTCATAGGCTGAGGGAAAATAACTGGCTCAAAGTCACTCAAGTAAACATGTACAGGAGATGGACTAAAAATCATGGGCTCCCATTTTCTGGGGTGATGCCTTAAACCAGGGGTAGGCAACCTTGGCTCTTTTATGTCTCGTGACTTCAACTCCCAGAATTCCTCAGCCAGCCAGGCTGGCTCAGGAATTCTGGGAGTTGAAGTCACGAGTCATAAAGGAGCCAAGGTTGTCTACTCCTGCCTTAAACATACCATGAACTGGCTCTCTGGGTTTTCCTTAGTCTTCCAAAATTCTTAAATCCCTGTGTGGCAGAATAAATATTTTACTAAGTACTGATTCAGCATGGCTGCCCTACTGTATAATTATTTTAAAGCATTTTTAAATGTGATTTTTTTTAAACCCCAGAAGAGAGCTGATTCCAGCTGCCTGTGGTTTTTGTTGGAAAGGGTACTTGTTTCACAATAAGATGAAAAATAGGTTTATTTCCAGTTAATAGATAGCCTACTAAAATTTTATAAAGGAAGGGAGGGGATTGATTCAACTATTCTCAGAACATAATTGTGGTTCTTAGCGCAAAACCCTACTAATTAAGCAGGGTTGGATAATTGTACTACATGGTTAAAGTTTTAATTGGCCAAAGCATTTAGCTTAATTAAATAGTAGTAATAGTTCTACTACTTTCTCTTACATTTTGAGAAAGGAGACTTGTTAGCTTCTGGAAACTCATGATTCCTTAAGAGAATGTGCTGTGCCAGTTCTTGGTGTCTTCTAAAAAAAACATGTATTTGATGCAACCACAGTTTGAGGATCACTGAGTTATAGCAGTGACACAGAATTTCCATGGGAGGAAATTATTATTGTTTAGCTGAGCGGTTTCCAAACTTGGCAACTCTTAAGACTTGTGGACTTCACTTCCCAGAATTCCTGAGCCCAACCATGCCAAGTTGCCAAGGTCAGCTACAGATTTTTTCCCCCTCCAAATTCTATAAAATAAATTTATTCTATAATAAAATAATAAAATTCTACATTAAAAGCACTGGTTAGCAAGGTGGACTTTTTTTTTGGTTAAGCAGTAGCATTAACCTCTAAATCCACACACAAAAGTCTGCACAAGCCTTGCAGATTATAGCCTATACGACCAGAAAGAGGAATACAATAAACCCAGTTTCATTTCAGTCATTACAAGCGAACTCTAGATTAATGGTTAAGTAAGTAGTGCCTGGGGCTGGGCTACATTAACTGGACTGCAGAAATCTGGATGGACACTACATGATTGGAAAGACTTTGCATTTTCTGCATCCATTGACGGTCCAGGTAATGTAGCATTCAACTCAAGGTGGACCTTGACTTAACAACCATTTATTTAATGACATTTCAACAGCACTGAAAAAAATGTCTTATAATCTGGCCTTGCACTTGTGTTGCAGCATCCCTGTGGCCACATGTACCTGCCATGCATGAGGTATGTGTGCTTTCTCAGACATGCTGTACCTGACTTTCTTTCGTTTATTTTTCTTTCTACAGAAAGATGATGAATCCGACAATGAAGATGTTGAACGTGTGGCTCTTGTCATACAGCGTGGATCAGCAAAACACAACTCCCCTGATCCTACCGATGAATTTTTCCAAATGGTATTATGATCTTCTTTCTTGAGCACTTCTTTGTTTTCTCTGTGTGCATGTCTATATAAATAACAGTGAAGGAAATTTTTTTCTGTCTTCTGTAAAAACTCCATCTCTTCCTGTAGTGATTAAAAATGCCCATTTAAACATCGTGACTGCATTTCCTACCAACGCTATAAGACAGTGATGGCGAGCCTTTTAGAGACCGAGTGCCCAAACTGCAACCCAAAACCCACTTATTTATCGCAAAGTGCCAGGGCTGCATCAGCATTGTGGTGCCCTCAGGGGCTGGGGGGGGTCACGGCCCACTGGGTGGGCGTGGCTGCAGTGGTCACAGCAGACTGGGTGAGCGTGGCCGGGGCCAGTCCCTCGCCATCTCTGGGGCATCCCCTGGGGGCCAGTGCCGCTTGCTCGCTCACTTCCTGCCCTATCGTTTCCAAACGCCACGTGCTAGCTACTCTGGTGAACTCTGCTGGGGCAACGGCGCGCGTGCCCACAGAGAGGGCTCTGAGTGCCGCCTCTGGCACGCGTGCCATAGATTCGCCACCACTGCTATAAGACAGGGCTTTTCAACCAGTGGTACAGGTACCACCTGTGGTACATTGGCACCTGGCAGGTGGTACGCGACCATCCTAGAAAAGTGGTAGCGGGGGAGGGGAATGAGCTGAACCAGTGGCAACACCGCACAAGCCTGAGCGAGAGATGCCTGGAGCTGCAGGGCTGTCAGGGCTCAGCGGAAGCCCCAGGATCAGTGCTGCTTTCCAGCTGATCGGCGCTTCGGGACTGTCAGGGCTCAGCGGAAGCACCAGGATCAGTGCCAGGCTCCAGCTGGAGCTCGGCGCTGATCCTGGCGCTTCTGCTGAGCCCTGAAGAAGCACCAATCAGCTGGAATGTTGCCTTATCTCCAGGGTCTTGTGATTTACATTCAGATGCGTGGCAACTGATTCGTATTTATGACGGTCACAGTGTCCCAGGGTCATGTGAAGTGACCAAAACCTGCTGCAACCACCCAGCAGACGGGGGGAATAAAAACCAAACACCCCCCACCCCACCCCCGCTGCCAATCCTCAACAGAAATGCTCACAACAATGGAAACCTCGGACAGGAGGAAGAGCGCCACCGGGTGGGCAGGCAGGTGTCTTGCTTGGCTGTGGCTTGGGGGGCACTATTTTCAGTGCCATTGTAACTTCGAACAGTCACTAAGCGAACTGTTGTAAGTCGAGGACTACCTGTACTTCATCACTTTTTTCCTTTTTTGGAGGGGGTCATCAAGTTTTTGACACCTTGCTAGGCGATTGGTGGTACTCGGATATTGCCGTATCCGAAAAGTGGTACAATGGGTGAAAAGGTTGAAAAGCCCTGCTATAAGATACCTCCCTCCCCCCTATTGTGAACTGCTTATAGTCCCCTTGCAGGAAAACATTCACAGCTAGCTGAATTGATCCTGAGTAGCAACAAGAGGAAAATCGGACAGGAATCAGAGGCCCAAATAACCCAGATTATTTATATTCACTGACTGTGTATCTCAAAGTTAGTACAGCTAACATGCTGACCTAGTAGGAAAGGATCAGTAATGAGAAGAATGGGTTTATCCAAAAACATTCCAACGTTATGCTGTAATTCACACTGTGTCTGCCTCTTTCTTTGCCTGGTCTTTAAAATGCAACAGGCCAAAGATGTATAAGTTGTGGTTCTGCTTTTGCTCAGGGCTGCTCAGCAAGCAACCGGTGCTTTGCTGGAAGTGCAATGTACACTGTGATTGTTTGTACGCTTAATCTGTTTATGTTGTATCTTCAAAGCAATTTGGTTGCTCTGGTGAGCCAGGTTTTGGCCACAACACCCTGCTGTTTGATTGCTTGATATGTCCAGTGTTGCAGAAAACATTGTTTTGCTGCTCTAATGCATTGGGAGGACAGGAAAGAAAAAGATCCTTTCAAAGTCCTACGTGATTTGGGTGTCGGGTTGATGATTAGATAATTTATTTTGATAGGATTGTAAAGGTATGAATTATAGCAGGGCTTTTCAATCTATTCACCCATTGTACCACTTTTTGGATATGGCAATATCTGAGTACCACCAGTCGCCTAGCAAGGTGTCAAAAACTTGATGACCCCCCCCAAAAAGGAAAAAAGTGATGAAGTACAGGTAGTCCTCGACTTACAACAGTTCGCTTAGTGACTGTTCGAAGTTACAATGGCACTGAAAAAGTGCCCCCCAAGCCACAGCCGAGCAAGACACCTGCCTGCCCACCCGGCGGCCCTCTTCCTCCCATCTGAGGCTTTCATTGTTGTGAGCATTTCTGTTGAGGATTGGCAGTGGGGGTGGGATGGGGGTGTTTGGTTTTTATTCCCCCCGTCTTCTGGGTGGTTGCAGCAGGTTTTGGTCACTTCACATGACCCTGGGACACTGTGACCGTCATAAATATGAATCAGTTGCCAAGCATCTGAATGTAAATCAAAAGACCCTGGAGATGCTGCAACATTCCAGCTGATTGGTGCTTCTTCTGGGCTCAGCAGAAGCACCACGATCAGCACCAAGCTCCAGATGGAGCCTGGCGCTGATCCTGGCGCTTCCACTGAGCCCTGACAGTCTTGAAGAAGCGCCGATCAGCTGGAAAGCAGCACTGATCCTGGCGCTTCCGCTGAGCCCTGACAGCCCTGCAGCTCCAGCCATCTCGCTCAGGCTTGTGCGGTGCTGCCACCGGTTCAGCTCATTCCCCTCCCCTACTACCACATTTCTAGGATGGTCGCGTACCACCTACCAGGTGCCAATGTACCACAGGTGGTGCCCCTACCACTGGTTGAAAAGCCCTGAATTATAGTAATAGCCACATTTTCTTTACATAATTCCCTTTGAATACCAATGACTTGAAAAATTTCTAAAACTCTTTTGACTGGTGTCCATTAGTACCATGAATTTATTGGTGCACTGCATTGCTCTCCTAACTGGTGAGAGGAAGGCAACAATTTGTTGGCTTGCAAAATCTCCAGGATAGATACCAAATCTTACATAGGATAGGGACTTTAGTTGCCACTGATAGCATATCTGCCCAAATGTCCCAAAACTCGAAAGAAAGAAAAAAAGTAGTTATGCTGTTCATGAAATCAAGAAAAGGGAGAAGAGTGCAGTGGAGCTGAATGAAGCTTGGGTGTGTTCTGAAAGAGCCATGGTGATGAATATATGCATAAAAGCGAAGGTGTGGGTTTAATTATGAATGACAGAGTTAAAATGTACGTTAGCAATTATGTATTGGTATTACTGGATTGCCATGAGTATGTATGAAAATAGGATGGCATTATGCTACAGTCCACAGAATGGGGTTAACAAAAAGAATCTGTAATGAATTTTGGGGAACAATGGACAACAGTTGGAACAAGGTACAACAATACTCCCGTCAAAAAAAAAAAAAATGAGCCATTCAAAGACCCAGGAATATCTAGCCATTCAAAGACCCAGGAAAAGATCTGTATTTTGAATATGTTAAGAACAGATTTATTATTGCATATGCATGAAAAAGAAATAAAATCATGGCGAATGCAGACAAAATAAGAAAATGCTTGAAGGAGGATTTTATAGATTTGTATGGAAATTACAATGATATGTTGAAGGTGAAGTTAAATGCTTTTAAAGTTAGTGCCCCCCCCCCCAAAAAAAGGGTGAAAAGAAAGCTGTAAATCTTTTGATAATGTAGAAAAATAGTGAAGCTGCCAATTAAGTTGGTGTGCCTGGGAAAAATTAAAATACGGAGTGGCCATTCAACGTATTTGTGAATATTGCATTCATATCTGACTTGAGAAAGAAAATGCTGTTATTTTCCTACACCTAGAGAAAAATGCAGTTGTGTAAATGCAGCACACACACCCCAAGCAGGATTAGTTTAAGTGCTTGGGAAGATGTTTAGCAGAACTTTTGACAGAAAAAATATGACGGTGAGCAAAAGTGCATTGATTGCTGAGAGTATGTAGATCAGGCTTATTATTTTTAGCAGGACATTGACTATGTGAATAGGATAAATAAATATATATAATGTTTTAATAGCAATAAATTTTTGTAACTTTTTAATCTCCTGGTGGTCTCACTGCTTGTGACCCTTCGAACATATATATATATATATATATATATATATGTTCGAAGGGTCACAAGCAGTGAGACCACCAGGAG